>NC_089841.1:4570923-4870923 GCF_035609145.1 Eleutherodactylus coqui
AGGGAATCCCTGAGGGAACCTGGTGTCCTACATCATAACAACAAAAATACGCTTGTACGGTGGTGGCGTTGAGGTTCTGCCCAGGATTCTGCCTTCAGGAAAACCAGATGAGAAAGCACTCGAGGGGTTAATAGTATCATAGCCTCATTGCTGGCAGCGAGAAGCCCCTATAGTCAGCCGTCCGCTCACGGGGTTTGTGGTTTTTGTCACGTTTCCTCTAGCGCGGCGCTCACTTTCGCTTCTCCTTACGACGTTGCTGTCACTTTCCTTGCGGTTCTCACCTGGTATCTTCTGCGCTCTCTGCGGACGGACATGGCGGACGCTGTGACCTACGCCGACCTGCGATTCATTGAGGGTAATGTCTTATCTTATGAGCGGCTCTGGCGGATGTCCTGCGTGTGACGAGGTCTGTGATTTACTGCGAGTGTGACGAGAGCGCTCCGGCGTGGGGGATCGTCACAGCTGAGGGCTTGTTACAGTGTATTAGTGCAGGGACAGGCACTATTTGCTGAGTTTACCGCAGAGCTCATTCACACGGGCGGATATCCGCGCCGTATCACGCAGATGTTATTATGTAATGCTGAGTCTGAATCCTCTTTGTTTTGCATTGGGGGGTCAGACGAGTTTTTCATGTGAGAGAAAAAACGCCGCTGGTCCTACCTTGGTCCATATTACGCACTTAAATGGGGTATACTGTCAATGAGCGCACGTGAATACACAGTGTAGAAGCGTGATACATGTGTATTTACTCATGAAAACAATGCTGCCTAGTTTTTTTTTGCGCACGTGAAATACGCACTGCATACGTGTACAAAAAGCAGCCATCCGCAGGGACCGCGCCGCAGGGTTGGTCCATGAATGTGCAGCATGTCTGCACACCGAAACTACATCCACCTGCGGGAGCTCTCAGGCCGCCTTCGCACAGCGCAGAAACGCCATGGGACTTCCCAACAGACCCGCAGCAGCTTGGAATGGCGCGGATTTGGTTTTTACTTGTGGAACAGCTGCAGACTTTACTGCCTGCATCCACAGCAGGATGAACAGATAAGCTGCGGCCGTAGAATCGCTGCGGAGAACGTCTGCCTCCGGGAGGCAGGTTTGTTAACCCTCCTCCCCCGCTTGTACTGTGAATGTAGGGGAAGTTTCAGGGGAAATCTGCAGCGTTTCCACCCTGAGAAGGTGGCTTACAGTGACACACTGTGACAACCCGCAGCTGTGATCAGTCAGGGGAACACGGAAAATCTTATGAAGTCCTGGTTACTTTAGAGTACAAATTCAGATAAGATAGATTTAATAGTTTAATGGGAAATAAATGTAATTTTTTTCAAGATTCACAATTTTATTGTAAATTATCACAGTTGCACAATGAATTTCTGAAAAAGGCCTGAAGTTAAAGGCCTAAAGGTAGTGCGTGTGCCAAAAAGAACTTTCCTAAGCTTTATATATTTTTGAAAAAAACCCTCTCTCATAAATCGTATTTATTAGTCGTAATCTTCGTAGTCATCGTAATTTCAGTGTATAGGCAGATAGAAGAGAGATTTATCTCAGACTACATGTGTATATGTCACCCCACAGAATGTCCACCTCGCACACGCTGCTCATAACACACAGATCAGATAGATTCCTCTCAGTGTATAGGCAGATAGAAGAGAGATTTATCTCAGACTACATGTGTATATGTCACCCCACAGAATGTCCACCTCACACACGCTGCTCATAACACACAGATCAGATAGATTCCTCTCAGTGTATAGGCAGATAGAAGAGAGATTTATCTCAGACTACATGTGTATATGTCACCCCACAGAATGTCCACCTCACACACGCTGCTCATAACACACAGATCAGATAGATTCCTCTCAGTGTATAGGCAGATAGGAGATTTATCTCAGACTATATGTGTAAATGTCACCCCACAGAATGTCCACCTCACACACGCTGCTCATAACACACAGGTCAGATAGATTCCTCTCAGTGTATAGGCAGATAGAAGAGATATTTATCTCAGACTACATGTGTATATGTCACCCCACAGAATGTCCACCTCACACACTCTGCCCATAACACACAGCTCAGATAGATTCCTCTCAGTGTATAGGCAGATAGAAGAGATATTTATCTCAGACTATATGTGTAAATGTCACCCCACAGAATGTCCACCTCACACATGCTGCTCATAACACACAGATCAGATAGATTCCTCTCAGTGTATAGGCAGATAGGAGAGAGATTTATCTCAGACTGTATGTGATAATGTCACCCCACAGAATGTCCACCTCACACATGCTGCTCATAACACACAGATCAGATAGATTCCTCTAAGTGTATAGGCAGATAGAAGATTTATCTCAGACTGTCTGTGAAAATGCTACCCCACAGAATGTACCACCTCACACACGCTGCTCATAACACACAGATCAGATAGATTCCTCTCAGTGTATAGGCAGATAGGAGAGAGATTCATCTCAGACTGTATGTGATAATGTCACCCCACAGAATGTCCACCTCACACACACGCTGCTCATAACACACAGATCAGATAGATTCCACTCAGTGTTTAGGCAGATAGGAGAGAGATTTATCTCAGACTGTATGTGATAATGTCACCCCACAGAATGTCCACCTCATACACTCTGCTTATTACACACAGGTCAGATAGATTCCTCTCAGTGTATAGGCAGATAGGAGATTTATCTCAGACTGTATGTGTAAATGTCACCCCACAGAATGTCCACCTCACACACGCTGCTCATAACACACAGATCAGATAGATTCCTCTCAGTGTATAGGCAGATAGGAGAGAGATTTATCTCAGACTGTACGTGATAATGTCACCCAACAGAATGTACACCTCACCCACACTGCTCATAACACACAGCTCAGATAGATTCCTCTCAGTGTATAGGCAGATAGGAGAGAGATTTATCTCAGACTGTATGTGATAATGTCACCCAACAGAATGTACACCTCACCCACACTGCTCATAACACACAGATCAGATAGATTCCTCTCAGTGTATAGGCAGATAGGAGATTTATCTCAGACTGTATGTGATAATGTCACCCCACAGAATGTCCACCTCACACACTCTGCTCATAACACACAGGTCAGATAGATACCTCACACACTCTCCTCATTTTTACCCTGAAAGATAACGCCCCTTTTCATTCAAATTTCCTACCCAGACTGAAGTTTGCAGCCCCTTGTTCTACTTAAAGGCATTCTCCATCCCAGCAGTCCATGTCCACTTCCTTTTGTACTTTACAGCCTTTCAATACATACGACAGTCAGTTTAATTCCTGTCAGTATATACTCCTATTTCTAAATGCGTTTTGTTTTGCTGAGAAGATAACTGTCTCATGTATTGCGGGTACAGATATTTTATTAGTTACATAACATAGGAATGGTCAGGCCAAATTTCAAGTTTGTGTAGTACAGATGTATGTTATTAGTTAGGGATTCACAGGGGCAGGGTTATGTCTAATTATTAGGAGTTTCTTCAAGCCCTTCACAGAACTAGACAGTCTAAAATATAACTTTTATTAAATAACACAATAATTATTGTGTTATTTAATAAAAGTTATATTTTAGACTGTCTAGTTATGTTATTAGTTACATTACATAGGGGGTCACTTACTTTTATGCACAGGATTGAATAATCAAGTTGCAACACTTTAAATTTCCAATATTTAGTATGCAAAGAATGGTCATGGCAAATTTCACATTTGTGTGGTAAAAGTTTGTGTCATTATTTGTTGCATCAGGAAATGAGAGAATTAGATTTTGTACATAAAAAATTTGGACGCTAATTCTTTTGCGCATAGAATTGAATAATCGAGTTGGGACCCATTAGCTTTTCCTATTTATGACACAATCAATGCCCGTGCCGAATTTCAAGTTTCTATGACATCGGGAAGTGAGAGAATTAGATTCTGTACGTAAATTTTAGATGCTAGTTCTTTTGTGCTTAGAATTAAATAATTGAGTTGAGACCAATTAACTTTTCCTATTTGTGACATAATCAATGCCCGTGCCAAATTTCAAGGTCCTATGACATCGGGAAGTGAGAGAATTAGATTACGTACGTAAAAGTTTGACGATAGTTATCTTGCGCTAGAATTGAATAATTGAGTTGGGACCCATTAAATTCTCCTATTTTGGACATAATCTATGCTCGTGCCAAATTTCATGTTTCTACGACATCGGGAAGTTGGAGAATTAATGGCGAGTCAGCCAGTCAGTCAGTGAGGGCTTTCGTCTTTAGAGATAGATGGATAAATATAGACGGGGTCTCTTCTCTGTGTCGTAGAGGCGTCTAGTTGTCAACAAGCTCTACAAGTGGAAGAAGAGGTCACTACACACAAGGAGCCTCCGAGAACCTCTTATAGACCAAGGGGGAACCACTTTTAGGGCCTCCGGTGACCGTCCATCTAATCACCACAACTCTCATCATTTACAGATCTGCCAGAGATGGAGCCACAGGTCGGGGTCTGCAGCACCGCAACCACTCCTTCTGGGGGCGCCGGAGGGTTTTTACAAAGAGTGTATCAGATTTTTACACAAGCGCTTCCAATACTTTAAATTGTAAAATACACTTTTTTTTGCTCCATTAGGAATTAATAGGAAACTCCTAAGCAAGAATCGCTCAAAAACGGAACCGGCTGTGACCGCTCTGAGACCATCGGTCCAAGAGAAAAACAAGTCATGTGCATCGGGCTACATTTACACAGGCACGTGCGATGTCGGTGCAAGAACCTTGGACCGAAGTTTTTTGGTCAGCCATAGAGATGAGCAAGCACCAAAATGCTCGGGTGCTCGTTGCTTGAGTCGAACTTTCCGCGATGCTCGAGAGCTCGTTTCGAGTAACGAACCCCATTGAAGTCAATGGGCGACCCGAGCATTTTTGTATATGACCGATGCTCCGCATAGGTCTTCACTTGTGAAACTCTGGAAAACATCCGAAAGTCAGGGAAACATCACAGAAACGAATAGGGAAGGGCAGGGGCACCATGCATGGCTGCATATCAGGCTCCCAGGTCTCACTATTAAGCCACAATGGGGGCAAGAGTCTTCAACCCCCCCCCCCCCTAACAATTTTTACTTCGGACAAACCCTCATTAGCAAGGCACACCTTAGCTAAGCACCACACTAGCTGCAACCAAGGACAATCACTGCCTGCGGGTGACACCGCTGCCTCTTCTCCTGGGTTACATGCTGCCCAACCACCCACATGACCCTGCGTCCACAGCGCAAACAAAAGTTTCCCTGCGCAGCCTTAAGCTGCCCTCATGCCACACGCTCGCTTCATAGCTACACCACTCTCCTGTCTATTTCTACATGCGTCTGTGATGAGGAGGAACCGGAGGCACACACTGCAGAGGGTTGGCAGGGCCAGGCAGCGACCCTCTTTGAAAGGGGGGGGGGGGGCGATTGTCCACAATGCTTTAGAGAATCAATGAGAAATTGACGTATGATCATCATTCCAATCCCGGGCCACCTCCGTCGCAAAATAGTCAGGAACTGCAAACGTGGGCATAAAGGGGACTCAGGTGCCAGCCCAGCACTTCTATACATCTCCACAATGCAGCAATAATCTGTGTGGGAAGTATGTGAGCGGGCCATGGGTCAGGCTCAGTCCCAGCCTCCATCTTGTGTGACCCAAGGTGCCGCGAGTGACATAGCAATGGGAAATCCATATGTCCACACACTACTCATTCTGTTTGGGTGCCGGATATCTCATCGACAACGCAAGAGGAAAGTCATCTGCACCCTGCACCCTACCCAAGTCAGTCAGTGTCTTTGTGCCAGACAGATAAAACACCGCTATGGGAAGTCTGTGTGCACCCACAGCATAGGTGAGTCCAAGGAACCCCAAGACATGAACCATAAAGAAATTAGAGTGCCCAAACATGGCAGACTTTTATTGCGCCAAAGACATAGGCCTCTGCAGAAACCCTCAGCAATCGTGGGCATGAAGCGGACTCCAATGCTAGTGCAGCTGTGAACGTCTTAATAGTGCATTATCGCTCCTCTTGTTTGGCCTAAACCAGTGCCGCGGATAACTGTGGTAACACGAGAGAAAATAGAAAAGGTATAAGTAGACCCCAGTAACATTCCTGTAGCAGAGAGAAAAGCAGACCCCAGTAACATTTCCATAGAAGAAGTATAGGCGGACCCCAGTAACATTTCTGTAGCAAAGGTATAGGCCGACCCCGGTAATATTTCTGTAGCAGAAGTATAGGCAGACCCCATTAACATTTCTGTAGCAGAAGTATAGGCAGACCCCTGTAAAATTTATGTGGCAGAGGTACAGGCAGACCCCAGTAACATTTCTGTAGCAGAAGTATAGGGGGACCTCAGTAACATTTCTGTAGCAGAAGTATAGCAGACCCCTGTAACATTTATGTAACAGAAGTATAGGCAGACCCCAGTAACATTTCTGTAGCAGAAGTATAGGCGGACCCCAGTAACATGTAGCAGAAGTATAGGCAGACCCCTGTAACATTTATGTAGCAGAAGTATAGGCGGACCCCAGTAACCTTTCTGTTGTAGAGGTATAGGCGGACCCCAGTAACATTTATGTAGCAGAAGTATAGCAGACCCCTGTAACATTTATGTAACAGAAGTATAGGCAGACCCCAGTAACATTTCTGTAGCAGAAGTATAGGCGGACCCCAGTAACATGTAGCAGAAGTATAGGCAGACCTCTGTAACATTTATGTAGCAGAAGTATAGGCAGACCCCAGTAACATTTCTGTAGCAAAGGTATAGGCAGAACCCTGTAACATTTCTGTAGTAGAAGTATAGGCAGAGCCCAGTAACATTTCTGTAGCAGAAGTATAGGCAGACCCCAGTAAACATTTCTGTAGCAAAGGTATAGGTGGACCCCAGTAACATTTCTGTATCAGACGTATTGGCAGACCCCGGTAACATTTCTGTAGCAGACGTATTGGCAGACCCCGGTAACATTTCTGTAGCAGAAGTATAGGCGTACCCCAGTAACATTTTTGTAGTAAACGTATAGACAGACCGTAGTAACATTTCTGTAGTAAAAGTATAGTCAGACCCCAGTAACATTTCTGTAGCAAAGGTATAGGCCGACCCCGGTAACATTTCTGTAGCAGAAGTATAGACAGACCCCAGTAACATTTCTGTAGCAGAAGTATAGGCAGACCCCATTAACATTTCTGTAGCAGAAGTATAGGGGGACCTCAGTAACATTTCTGTAGCAGAAGTATAGCAGACCCCTGTAACATTTATGTAACAAAAGTATAGGCAGACCCCAGTAACATTTATGTAACAGAAGTATAGGCGGACCCCAGTAACATGTAGCAGAAGTATAGGCAGACCCCTGTAACATTTATGTAGCAGAAGTATAGACGGACCCCAGTAACATTTCTGTAGTAGAGGTATAGGCGGACCCAAGTAACATTTATGTAGCAGAAGTATAGGCAGATCCCAGTAACATTTCTGTAGCAGAAGTATAGGCGGACCCCAGTAACATGTAGCAGAAGTATAGGCAGACCTCTGTAACATTTATGTAGCAGAAGTATAGGCAGACCCCAGTAACATTTCTGTAGCAAAGGTATAGGCAGACCCCAGTAACATTTCTGTAGCAAAGGTATAGGCAGACCCCAGTAACATTTCTGTAGTAGAAGTATAGGCACACCCCAGTAACATTTCTGTAGTAGAAGTATAGGCAGACCCCAGTAACATTTCTGTAGTAGAAGTATAGGCACACCCCAGTAACATTTCTGTAGCAGAAGTATAGGCAGACCCCAGTAAACATTTCTGTAGCAAAGGTATACGTGGACCCCAGTAACATTTCTGTAGCAGACGTATTGGCAGACCCCGGTAACATTTCTGTAGCAGAAGTATAGGCGTACCCCAGTAACATTTCTGTAGGAAACGTATAGACAGATTGTAGTAACATTTCTGTAGTAAAAGTATTGTCAGACCCCAGTAAAATTTTTGTAGCAAGAGTATAGGCGAACCCCTGAAACATTGTTGTACCATTAGTGTAGACGAAGGCCGGAAAAATTAGTTGGATAACAGTATAGGCGAGGGCCAGAAAAATTAGTGTACCAAGAGTACAGGTGTACCCCTTAAAAATTGCTCAACCGAGAGGGCAGGTGAAACCCATAAATATGTTTTAAAGATACAGCTCGCTGTTGCTTAATTTGTAACAGAGCCTGGAGGCAGCCCTGTGAAAAAAATTGGTTTATGTTAAAGTATCAATACTTTTGAAACTTTAAAAAATTGTAAAAAAATTGTAAGCAGAGCGTTTTGGGCGGCAGAAAAATTGGCAGTTCAGCGTGCTGACATGATGTTTTAGGAGGAGGAGGACTAATATCCGAGAGAGATTGACAAAGCTAATTACCCCGTTTTTTCAGGTGATAGAGAATGCTTTTTTCTCCGGTTGCAGCGGAATGAATATTTAGGTTCTCCGCCGGTGGAGAAGAGAAGTCTGGGGAAAACCAGGCTTTGTTCATCTTTGCAAGGGTAAGCATGTTGGCACTGGCAGTTGACAGGCGAGTACGCTTATCCATGATAATTCCCCCAGCTGCACTAAAAACCCTCTCTGAGAAGACGGTAGCGGCAGGGCAAGCCAGCACCTCCAGGGCGTACAGCGCAAGTTCGTGCCACGTGTCCAGCTTTGACACCCAATAGTTGTATGGAGCTGAGGCATCACGGAGGATGGTGGTACGATCGGCTACGTGCTCCCTCACCATCTTTTTACAGTGCTCCCTCCACTCAGCCTTGACTGGGGAGTGGTGACACAGACTTGCGGGGGAGCCAAAAAGCTGGCAAGGGCCTTGGAGAGTGTTCCCCTGCCTGCGCTGTACATGCTGCCTTATCTACGCTCCTCCCCTGCTACTTGGCCCTCGGAACTGCGTCTTCTGCCACCAGCGCTGTCAGATGGGAAGTTTAGCATCACTTTTTCCACCAGGGCCCTGTGTTATTGCATCACTCTTGTACCCCTTTCCTCTTCGAGAATGAGAGTGAAAAGGTTCTCTTTATACCGTGGGTCGAGAAGGGTGTACACCCAGTAATCCGTGTTGGCCAGAATGCGTCTAACGCGAGGGTCACGAGAAAGGCAGCCTAACATGAAGTCAGCCATGTGTGCCAGGGTACCAGTACGCAAGACAAGGCTGTCCTCACTAGGAAGATGACTTTCAGGATCCTCCTGCTCCTCCTCCTCAGCCCATACACACTGAACAGATGAGAGGCAAGCAGCATGAGTACCCTCTGCAGTGTGCCCAGCTGCCTCTTCCCCCTCCTCTTTCTCTTGCTCCTCCCACTTCTCCTCCTCCTGCTCCTCCCCCTCCTCCTCCTCCTCCAAAACGCGCTGAGATAGACATGAGGGTGGTCTGCCTATCAAGCAACATACTCTCATCCCCCGTCGCACAGCAGTCGGTGCTCTGGCAGATTAAACCAATGTTGCAGGGTCCTCAGGGTGGCAGTGTCCGTGGTGGACTTGCGAAAATGTGCGCAGATGCGGCGCACCTTGCCGAGCAGGTCAGACAAGTGAGGGTAGTTTTTAAGAAACTGCTGAACCACTAGATTGAAGACCTGGGCCAGACATGGCACGTGTGTGAGGCTGCCGAGCTGCAGAGCCGCCACCAGGTTATGGACGTTGTCACACACGACCATGCCCGGTTGGAGGCACAGCGGCAAAAGCCAGAGGTCGGTCTGCTCTGTCAGACCTTGCAACAGTTCGAGGGCTGTGTTCCTCTTGTCACCTAAGCTGATTAGTTTCAGCAGGCCTCCTGACGCTTGCCCACCACTGTGCTGCTGCGCCGCGCCACACCGACTGCTGGCGACGTGCTGCTCACACTTCTTAATTGAGAGTTAGAGGTTGCGTAGGAGGAGGGGGAGGGTTTAGAGGAGGTGGCATAAACCACCGCAGATACCAGCACCGAGGTAGGACCCGGTATTCTGGGTGTGGGTAGGACGTGAGCAGTCCCAGGCTCTGACTCGGTCCCAGCCTCCACTAAATTCACCCAATGTGCCGTCAGGGAGAAATAGTGGCCCTGCCCGCCAGTACTTGTCCACGTGTCCGTGGTTAAGTGGACCTTCCCAGTAACCACGTTGGTGAGGGCACGATTTAATTTGCGGGAGACGTGCTGGTGTAGGGCTGGGATGGCACACCGGGAAAAATAGTGGCGACTGGGGACCGAGTAGCGCGGAACCGTCGCTGCCATCATGTTTTTGAAAGCCTCTGTTTCCACAAGCCTGTACAGCAGCATCTCCAGGCTGATCAATTTGGCAATGTGCATGTTTAAAGCTTGTGCGTGAGGGTGCGTGGCGGCGTATTTGCGCTTTCGCTCCAACGCTTGTGCTAGCAATAGCTGAATGCTGCGCTGAGAGACATTGCTGGATGGGGTGGAGGACAGTGGAGGTGAGGGTGTGGGTGCAGGCCAAGAGATGCTCGTGCCTGTGTCCTGAGAAGGGGGTTGGATCTGAGTGGCAGGTTGGGGCACAGGGGAAGAGGCAGTGGTGTGACCCGGAGGCGGGGAACGGCCTTCATCCCACCTTGTGGGGTGCTTGGCCATCATATGCCTGCGCATGCTGGCGGTGGTAAGGCTGGTAGTGGTGGCTCCCCGGCTGATCTTGGTGCGACACAGGTTGCACACCACTGTTCGTCGGTCGTCTGCGCTCTCACTGAAAAACATCCACACCTTTGAACACCTAGCCCTCTGCACGGAGGCTTGGCGCAAGGGGGTGCTTTGGGAAACAGTTGGGGGATTCTTGGCTCTGGCCCTGCTTCTACCCCTCGCCACTCCACTGCCTCTTCCAACCTGTCTTGCTGCTGCACTTGCCTCCCCCTCTGAAGACCTGTCCTCAGTAGGCTTAGCAAACCAGGTGGGGTCAGTCACCTCATCGTCCTGCAGCTCTTCCTCCGAATCCTCTGTGCGCTCCTCCCTCAGACTTACTGCCCTTACTACTACCTCACTGATAGACAACTGTGTCTCATCATCATCCTCCTCCTCACTCACTGAAAGCTCTTGAGACAGTTGCTGGAAGTCCCCAGCCTCATCCCCCGGACCCGGGAACTTTCCAAAGGTTGGGCATCGGTCACGACAAACTCCTCAGGTGAGAGAGGAACCATTTTTCCCCAGTCAAGGCAGGGGCCCGAGAACAGTTCCTGGGAGTCTGCCTGCTCATCAGAATATGTCATTTTCATGGAGTGAGGAGGCTGGGAGGAAGGAGGAGCAGCAGCCAGAGGATTCAGAGTTGCAGTCCCTAGGCCGGTAGTAGTGGACTGCGTAGAAGACTGGGTGCCCGATACATTGCTGGATGCATTTTCTGCCATCCACGACAGGACCTGCTCGCACGGTTCTGCTTGTAATAAAGGTCTACCACGCGGACCCATAAATTGTGATATGAAGCTGGGGACCCCAGAAACTTGCCTCTCTCCTAATCCCGCAGCAGCCAGCTGTGATTTACCCCAACCAGGAAGTCGGCCTGTGCCCACACCCTCACTTGGACGTCCATGTTTATGTCCATGACCCTTACCCCTACTCCTTATCATGGCGGATTAAGATTAGAGCAGGGCCCAAATACATTACCCCACTGTACAGCGCTGACAACTGTGGCTAATTCACCGCACACAGAGACTTGTAGATAGCGGAGGCTCTATGCTGTGACTTGTGTCTTGCGCTGATACCTAGGGGTAATTCACCGCACACAGAGACTTGTAGATAATAGAGGCTGTGTGGTGGGGGAGAAGACTCTAAAGCCAGTGGATAGTGCTGGTAACTGCGGCGATCTCAGCCCCACCAAGGAAAGGGTATTGTGAGACGCTCTGCACAGCGGCAGAGCTGAAATACTTTGCAGTGGCCCAGGAAATATTACAGTACTGTTTCACAGTGAGAGCTGGTTGTACTGCACTGCAGACTGAGAACGCTATAGCTGTAATAGCCTGCACGCCCTCCGTATTACATCACTTGCAGGAAACTCCTTTATAGGACCATTAAGGATCCGATGACAACCTTGACTTGCGGCTGTGAGGGTCTGCGGGGGTGACGGCGCTGCGTGCTGACGTGATGACCGCTGGAGCTCCGGGTTGTCTGCTCATGTCCGCAGCTGTGATGGCAGTAATGGTGATGATGGGGGGAGGGTGGGGGTGTTTTGGATGAACTATTGATAATGAATACTTTCTTACAAGCGCCAGTTTCGGAATGATATAGTGACATTCTGGCGCTGTGACCCCGGGGTCTGATGGTAGTTATACCCCTGATGTGATGAGCTTCCTACTGTGTTACAGGAATCTCATCAGAGAAAGACGCAGATTATTCAGACGTTACCTATGAAAATGTGAATCTGCCCAGAGAGAAAAAAGAGCCTGCAGCGCCCCCTAAAGGAAGATGTCATCCCCTCCTGGCAGGTAGGTCAGAAGATGGCGCCCCTCTGTGGTGAATCTGTCATTGATGAGCAGAGGTGCGACATAAGAATTGCCAGAGGTGTTTGTTTCTACCTACATGATGGCAACTTGTTAGCAAAGGGGCCAAACTAGAGGGAGACACCACAAGAGAGTGAGGTGCACCAACAAAGGGGCCAACACCAGAGGGCGCAGCAGCTGAGGGGCCAACACCAGAGGTAGAAGGTGACACCACAAGAGAGTGAGGTGACATCACCAGAGGACACACCAGCAGAGAGGCCATTACCAGAGGGCGCAGCAGCTGAGGGGCCAACACCAGAAGTTGAGGGTGATACCACAAGAGAGTAAGGTGACACCACTGGAGGATGACACTGGTAGATGAGCTACCACTGGAAAGCCCAACATTAGAGGGGCCTCCACCAGAGTGTGACACTACAGGACAGTGAAGGTGACACCCTCAGAGGTTCATACAACCCAGAGAGTGACACCTCCAGAAGGGGTCAACCACCAGAAGTTGACAAACCAGAGGATTATACCATTAGTGAAGCTACAACTACAGGAACCACCACCTGAGGATGCTCCAGCAGAGTGCCTACCACAAGAGAGTGAGGGTGACACCACCAGACAATGATACCAGTAGAGGAGCTACTGATAGGTGATCCACCATCAAGGTGGCCACTATCACACCAGTACTCCACGAAAGAGTGAGAAAGATACCACCAGAAGTTGACACCACCAAAGGAGCAACCACTACAGGGACCACCACCAGATGCTGCACCAGGAGAGCAACCACCACCCAAGAGTTGACACTACAAGACACTGTGGGTGACCCCTCCAAAGGGGCCACTACTACATGGGCTATCACCAGAAGATGCCCCCCTAGAAGGTGACACTACAAGAGTGTGAAACCACCAGTGATAAACAAACAAGAGAGTGAAGGCGATACTAACAAAATGTATACTTCTAGAGGATGCTACCAGAAGTGGAGCCACCACCAGAGGGAGACACCAGCAGATGTTGACACCACTAGAGGATGAAACCAGCAGAGGAGCTGCCAATACGGCGGCCACCACCAGCGGGTGCAACAGCAGAGCAGCCACCAACAGAGGGTGACACCACCAGAAGGTGACAAATCCTTAAAACTGCACCCCCTCAAATGCCCCTGTGAATGAAGCCGTTGTGCACATGCTTCACCACTACTCCATTCATTTCTATGTGGCAGGTGAAGATTGTTGTACTTGGCAATCTCCCTCCATCCCAGAGAAGTTAATTGAGCTGTGGCTACCACTGGAGGTGTCATTCTTGGGTGTTGTCACCCTGACTCTTATGGTGTTACCCTCTGGTAGTGTTCCTTGTAGTGGTAGCTCTTTTGCTGGTATTATTTCCTGGTGACATCACCTTCTGGTGGTTTCCTCTTCTGTTGGTGGCTGCCTCTGGAGGTGGCGCCCTCTAGTGGTATCACCCTCTCTCTTTCTTTCATGGTGTCACCTTCTGGTAGTGCCCCCTGTAAAGATGTCATCCTCTGGTGTCCCCTCACTCTCTTGTGGCCTCTCTAAAGGGGTCCCAGCAGTTGGACAACGTGAACAGACATCCCCTATTCTGTGGATGGTAGATAGATATCTTTGATGGAAGAAACCCCTTTAAAGCGCTAATCATATCAGAGACATTTACAGCATACCAACTGTATATAGCATAAATGTCTGCGAGATAGGAGTTTGTATGTATTGGGGTCCCTGTTTGCCCATTTGTCACTGCAGACAGAGTAGACGGTACATGCGTAGAGTTTTATCTTTTGTAGTTTATAGGAGTTAATAGTTGAGTATCTCAAACCCCCATAAACTGCAGTGGAGAGAGCTGCTCCCACCTCATCTCTTCCTCTCTAGAGTGCCAGCAGTCGGTGGACCCCATTCTTCTAATACATAGGGGTGCAGTTGCAAAACCCCAATGATCAGATACCTATGCAATATCTTTTGTATAGCTTTGCCCACTGCATAGGATGCCCATAACAGTATCAGTCACACAATGCCCCCATAACAGTGCCAGCCTGAACAGTGCCCCCACACTGTATGCACTGCACTGAGAGAGTCTTTAGTAGGTGGACTCCCTTCTTACTCCTTAATTCGCTGTGAACCGATCCTTCCTCTCAGTGTCCAGTAACGTTCTCTGTTTTGTAGGGTTCAGACTTTGGGCTCCACACTTGACTCTTCTGCTCCTGCTGGGTTGTCTTACACTTTCTGCAGTCACCATTGAAAGGACAATGAAATGTAAGTGACCTTCCATATATGTTACACCTTCACACAAACCCAGTAAAAACAGTAGCAATGAAATGTATCAAAGGAAAGTCACATGACGTTGGTCACATGTGCTAAAGACCAGACCCCTCTGCAAAGCTCCCTTTAGTGTTTTCCATTCAGTGTGCTTCTAGTGAATGAAGGGCGCCATTCCTTGAGGCAGCTGCCAATGCTGGCATCCAAGATCAGGGTCAAGGATAGAGCAGCATACAAAGGGTTTTCCTTTCATCCCTCCTTTCCCTCCATTTCTTTCTTTTCCTATCCTTTCACTTCTTCCCTCCTTCTGTTTCTTCCTTACCCCACCATTTTTCTCCTTCCTTCCTTCTGTACCTTCCTTCCTTCCTTCCTTCCTTCCTTCCGTACCTTCCGTACCTTCCTTCCTTCCTTCCTGTACCTTCCCTTCTTCCTTCCTCCCTGTTAGGTACTCTGATCAGACACTGTCTTCTGCTTCTGTGTCTTGCAAACATGGGTGTCGTTCCATTCTGTCTGTTCCCTGAGCTTGTGTTTGCTCTCTTCCAGCACTCCCAGGGTTAATAGCTTCAGGCCTCCTCTTCAGCTGATGCACCTTTTCCAATCACCACCCTATATAGCTGCCCTGGGCCTTTGAGACCTTGCTGCAGTGTTGTTGAGAGTTTGTTTCCTTCACTTCATGTCCAACCGCTGCTTCGGCAGCTACCTTGCTACCTCTGTGTTCTTTGTTCGTGTACTCTGTGGTCTGTTGTTCCCGTTGTCCGCTTCTCTGTTTATCCTTGTCAGCTTGTTTCTCCTTTGTTACTAAACTCCCCGGTGGTGTTCTATCTTTGTCCTATAGGTATTTTGGCCCGCCAAGGTAAGTCAGCGCCTAGAGGAAGACTGTGGGGTCGTTCTTATCTGGACGAGTGCTCCGCTTGTTGGAAGGGGTCTTTCTCTCCTGGTTATCAGTTCAGAGCAAGATACCTTTCCTAGTTTCCATTCATATACAGGGCTGTTCATCTGGTATCTTACCTCCCATGCTGGGGTTGGCTGTTCACCTACCCGGTAGGTTGACATGGTGTTTACACATCCACAGTCCTTACAGTACGCTGCAGTCATGGCTAGTAGATGATGCATCAATGTGAGAGGCAAGAGCAAATCTTGGTGTATCTTAGCAATGCGAGTACCCAACTTTCAGATATTTTCCCCGCCATAGCGGTACCGCAGTTGCCCGCTGTTGCGGCTACTGCTGCATCGCCTTCACCAGTAGCCGCCATTTCTGGTCCTGGAGCTTGCCTGGCGGCACCGTCTCGCTGTGATGGGGATCCCAGACAATGTCGCGGGTGTGTTAATCAATGTACCTTGCACTTTGAGCTTTTGTCAATTTTTTCCCCCTCAGATTGCACAAAAATTGCATTTATAGTGTCTCACCTTACAGGTCAGACTTTGACGTGGGTCAGTTCCCTCTGGGAATGCAATGATCCACTGGTTATCAACCTCGGTTTGTTCATTGAGTCCTTTCAAAAGGTGTTTGATGAGCCCGGTCGTTCATCTTCAGCTGTGTCCGCCCTGATGCATCTCTGTCAAAATAAACTCACTATAGGCCAATATAGTTTCGAACTTTGGCCTCAGAAGTAGGGTTGAACAACAAAGCCCTGGTGGCGGCATTTTGGGAGGGACTAGTAGGTCGCATAAAAGATGAGTTGGACGATTATGAGGTCCCTACCTCTTTGAATGCCCTTTTTTTCTGGCCACGAGGATTGACCTGCGGTTCCAAGAGAGATCCAGGGAGGTTATGCAAGAGAGATCTATACGTCTGGCTCCTTGCTTCCAGAGACCACGCTCCTCGCCGCCGACCACTAGCCAGTCTAGCGATCCTGAGCCAAAGCAGGTGGATCAGCTTAGACTATCTGAGGACGAGCGCGCACACAGATGCCCTCAGAACCATTGTATGTATTGCGGATCTCCAGGTCACCTTATTTGTGCTACTCCCCTCAAACCGAGAAACTCTTCCGCCTAGGGTCAGTTGGAGAATCTACCCTAGGTGAGGATTGCTCCTCTCCCAGGCTGACCTTGCCTGTAACCATGGTTCCTTCCGGTGCCCAGGTTTCAGTTGCGGCTTTTCTGGATTCTGGCTCTGCAAGCAACTTTCTCCAACAGGCTTTGGTGGACCGCTACCAGATTCCCATCCGGCGGCTCGAGAAACTACTCATGGTCACTACCGTTATTGGTAGTACCCTCTCTGAGCTGCTGGAGTAGAGAATTGGCGCCCTCCATTCTGAGAGGATTTCCCTTCTGGTGATGCCTAGAGTGACCAGCTCTCTACTTCTGGGTTTGCCATGGTTCCGTTTACACAACCCCACCTTGGACTGGAGTATCGGTGAGGTATTTAGTTGGGGTACCACCTGCTATACCAGGTGCGTGCGTCCTGTCCACTGGTTTACCTTACCATCAAACCTCCAGGGTCTACTGGCACCTTATCAGAGTTATGCAGACGTCTTTGACAAGAAAGAGGCTGAATGTCTGCCACCGCATTGCCCCTATGATTGGGGCACCCCAATTGACCTTGTGCATGGTTCCGTGCCTCCTTGAGGTAGAGTATACCCATTTTCTCTGCTCGAGACCCAGACCACAGCCGAATATGTTACGGAGAACCTGGCCAGAGGGTTCATTCATAAGTCCTCGTCTCCTGCTGGAGCAGGTCTTTTCTTCATCGAAAAGGACTGATCACTACTGCCCTGTATTGACTATGGGGGTCTGAACCCGATCATGATTAAGAATAAATACCCTCTACCCTTGATTCCTGAGTTATTTGATTGCCTGCGTGGCGTTCAGATTTTCACCAAGCTTGATCTGCGGGGTGCTTATAACTTGATCCGCATCCGCGAGGGAGACGAGTGGAAGTCCGCTTTCAATACCCGAGACGGTCACTACGAATACTTGGTGATGCCCTTCGGTCTAGTAAACGCTCCGGGCGTCTTTCAGGAATTTGTTAATGACATTTTCAGGGATCTCCTTCAGCAATATGTCATTGTTTATTTGGAAGATATCCAGATGTTTTACCCCAGATATACCCTCTCACCGGAGGCAGGTTCACACGGTGCTCCAGTGATTAAAGGAGAATCGTTTGTTTGCTAAATTGGAAAAGTGCATTATTGAACACGAGTCACTTCCCTTTTTCGGGTATATTGCCCCAAACAGGGTTTGGAGATGGAACCTGAGAAAGTCTCTGCAGTACTGAATTGGACTCGTCCCTCCGGCCTTCGGGCAATCCAACAATTTCTGGGCTTTGCGAACTACTACCGACAGTTTACCCCGCACTTCTCCTCCCTGATCTCTCCCATCTCTGCTCTCACACGTAATGAAGCTGATGCCAAGCAGTGGTCCCCGGCGGCAGAGTCTGCTTTTCAAGCTCTAAAGGCAGCCTTCTCATTTGCCTCCGTGCTGCACTGATGAGATGGTACTAAGCAGTTCTTTCTGGAGGTCGATGCTTCTTCCTTGGGTGCAGGGGCTGTCTTACTGCAAAAAGAGGCATCTGTCAAGAGGGTGACATGCATTTTTTTCTTAAAGTAATTTCCATGGCAGAGTGAGTTACTAGCTATCAAGATGGCTCTGGAATTCTGGCAGTATCTGCTGGAGGGAGTCTCGCATCCCATCATAATTTACACTGACTATAAAAATCTGACGTATCTTCAGACCGCACAGCGGCTCAACCCCGGCCTAGTTCGGTGGACCTTGTTTTTTTGCACTGTTTGATTTTATATTGTATTTTCAGCCTGACTACCAGAATATTAAGGCTGATGCACTATCCAGAGCATTTGACTGTAACGACACTGAAGAGGTACCGCAATTTATCATTGAACCTGCCAGATTGGTGACCGCAGCTTCTGTTCTGGTTAAGGATATCTCTCCAGGGAAGATGTTCGTGCCTGAGGCCAAGAGGAGAGGTGTCCTCTCCTAGGGTTCCTGTTCCAAACTAGCTGGTCATTCTGGGCAATGCAAGACTAGCGAGTTAATTCGCCATCGGTACTGGTGGCCATCCATGATGCAGGATACCCACAATTTCGTGTCCTCCTGTACCTCCTGCGCCCAGTATAAACCACAGAAACTGAGACCCGCAGGTCTCTTGTGTCCATTACCCATACCTAAGGCTCCCTGGCAGCATATTGCTATGGACTTTATTACAGTGGCTGTACTGTTATATGGGTTGTTGTGGACCGATTTTCTAAAATGGCCCATTTTGTGCCTCTGCCCAGTTTGCCATCTGCCAGTCAACTTGCCGAGAAGTTCATTGATCACATTTTCCTCCTCCATGGCTTTGCTAAGCACATTGTGTCAGATAAAGGGGTGCAATTTACATGTAAATTTTGAAGATCTCTTTGTAAATTGATTGATGTATCAGTAGACTTCTCTTCGGCTTATCATCCACAGTCTAACAGGCAGGTGGAGAGTACCAATCAGATCCTGACCGAATAGCTCTGCCATTTTACCAATGCCCACCAGGATGATTGGGTCAGTCTTCTGTCCTAGGCAGAGTTTTCTCATAACCAGCATGTCAGTGACTCTACACTTCTCCCTTCTTCATAGTATATGGGCATCAACCCAGAGTACCCCTGCCAGTCTCCATGACTTCCGAGGTTCCAGCAGCAGCTTCTTCAGCAGAGAATTTTGCAAAGATTTGTCAGGAGACCAAGGTTAATCTGGAGGGGTCAGTCGCTTCCATGAAGAGGTTTGCTGATGGCAGGCATCGGTCCTCTCCGCAGTTTGTCCCAGAGGATAAAGTGTGGCTTTCCTCCAAACATATCAGGCTGAGAGTTCCATCTTATAAGCTCGCCCCATGATTTTTGGGTCCGTTAGAAGTGTTGGACAGAATTAATTCTGTTTGTTGCAGGCTGTGACTACCTCCCTCCCTGTGTATCCCCAACTCCTTCCATGTCTCCTCAAACCACTTGTGCTCAATAGGTTTTCCCAAAATCCCAGACCAGATGCCACTCAGACAGTTCAGAGAACATCTTCCAGGTGAAGAATATTCTTGATGTTATGAAGGTTAAAAACAAAACCTTTTACCTAGTGGATTGGAAGGGTTACAGACCAGAGGAGAAGTCATGGAAGCCATCAGAGAACATCAACGCCCCACATCATATTCAAGAGTTTCTGCGGAGAACCGGCGAGTGCAAGAGGGGGCAAAGGGGGGAGGTACTTTTAGGTGTACTGGTTAGACACAATCTTCTGCTTCTGTATCTGGCAAACATGGCTGTCGTCCCATTCTCTCTGTTCCCTGAGCTTATATTCACTCTCTTCCACTACTCCTAGGGTTAATAGCTTCAGGACTCCTGTTCAGCTGATACATCTTTACTAATTACCATCCTATACAGCTGCCCTGGGCCTTTCAGACCTTGCTGCAGTGTTTTTGAGAGTTTGTTCCTATCACTGCATGTCCAGCCGCTGCTTCGGCAGTTACCTTGCTTCCTTGCTGTCTGCTTGTGTTCTTCGTTTGTGTACTCTGTGGTCTGTTATTCCCGTTGTCTGATTCTCTGTTTATCCTTGGCAGCTCTTTCCTTCTATGTTTCTGTACTCCCTGTTGTTCTATCTTTGTCCTATAGGTGTTCTGGCCCACCAGGGTAAGTTAGCACCTAGAGGAGGAACGTGGGGTCGTCCTTATCAGGATGAGGGCCATGCTTGTAGGCAGGGGTCTCGCTATCCTGGTTAGCAGTTCAGGGCATCTATTATGGGGCTGTTCATCTGGTATATTACCTCCCACGCTGGGGTTGGCTGTCAGCCATGCTGGATCGGATCTTCACTTACCGGGTAGGTTGACACCGTGGTTCCACATCCACAGTGCTTACATTCACCTTCCCTTCCTTCTGCCCTTCCTCCATCCTGATGAAATGCAGTGGGATCCCGAAAAATCTCTCTACTGCCTACCTTTTTGTATCATAAGAAAACGTTTCAGATTTTCCCATGAGACCCCCTAGTAACACGCCCTATATTATGTCTGCCAGGCGTAGAGGATGTCCATCATCCATCACACCTAACACCATAAAGTCCCTAAAGGGTTTTCTGAACGTTTTGGTAATCAATGTCCAGGGAAGGGCAGCTGCACACACATCTGGTAGTAGTAGTCTAAGGAGCAGTAACCTATCAGTAGTTAGTTTTTGATTTCTTAGCTTTTTCTTTACAATCCGCTTCAGAGGAGTCTTTACTCCGGGGTCTAAGATTGCAGACCTGCGGGTGCTGATGATGCGCTTCGCCAGTAATGGGGTGTCTGGTGCGCCATGTGCTGGTTTAAAGTAGAAAATCCACATAAATATTCCTGAGATATAACGAGAAGTTTGGAATGGTTGTGATGGAGGATTTCTGAGCTGTGATATATGTTGAGTGGGCATATGATATCCCATCGACTCCTTCAGACCTTCACGTGTCCAGAGAACTCCAGGCGCTCATTACAGATCACCGGGCGATGAACGAGAGTTTAATGAGAAACGTGCGGAGTAAGGAGTTCGCCCTGCAGAGCGCTGAGCAGAGAGTAGAGCAGCTGATGGAGGGTGCGGAGGAGCTTAACGCCTCATTACAGAGGACAAGGGACCAGCTTCACAACCAGACGGCCATGAGAAAAAAAGCCCAGATGGAACTAGAGAGAGCGGAGAAGATGCTGAGCGAAGCGCGATCACAGCTTAGTCAGTGGGAGATAGGTAAGTGCTGGGAAGCAGGTGGGATACTGCTAGTTAGCGGAACTACGCGCCCCGCCGTTCATCTATTTATGGCTGCCTTCATGCAGAGGGGTTTTCTTGTTTTGGGATTTTTTTTCTATGTTGTAGAAAAACTTGAATTTCTTGTGTTAACCTCCAGAGGCTGCAGGAGCAGCAGCTATTTTGTGACATTCCTGGTCAGCCCCTTTTAAAGTGACCCTCCGGTTGGGGAACAACATTTTTTGGGCCCTCATCGCAAGCTCCAGCAGCAACATAGTAACATAGTATGCTAGGCTGAAAGAAGACAATGTCCATCTAGTTCAGCCTGCCCCTCCACCCACCCCCCCTCGTTGATCCAGAGGAAGGCAAAAAAAAACAATGAGGCAGAAGCCAATTCACTCTATTTTGGGGGGAAAATTCCTTCCCAACTCCATAATGGCAGTCAGAATAATCCCTTAATGCACCTCTGATAGTTCCTAACTGACTGTAAGACCCGGATCAACAACCTGCTGGTGACCTAATGCCTACATCCTGTAATATCATAGAGCTCTAGAAAGACGTCTAGTCCCGCATAAACTCCTCTATGGGTTCTGCCATCACCACGTCCTCAGGCAGAGCGTTCCACAGTCTCACTGCTCTTACAGTAAAGAACCCCCTTCTATGTTGGTGATGAAACCTGCTTTCCTCTAGACGTAGCGGATGCCCTCTTGTTACCGTCGCAGTCCTGGGTATAAACAGATCCTGGCAGAGATCCTTGTATTGTCCCCTCATGGATTTATACAGAGTTATTTGATCGCCCCTTTGCCGGCTTTTTCTGGGGTGAATAATCCCAGTTTTGATGCCACAGCATCTAGTTCCCCACTAGTTCACTGTGGTGTAGCCAGGTGAGACATTGCCATTGTGACACCAGCCTCCCACTCCAGCGTACCTCAAGATCAGGAAATGGGGAGCAGTGGGGTTAAGCTCTGTACAGAGCCCTCGGTGGGCCAGCATTTGGCATTGGCGACTGAGTAAGAACATTGTGCCACTGCTTCTGTACTACAGGGGCCACAGAGGGGGCAGTATTTCCAAGTGGGGCCACAGAACGGGCAATGTTGCCTTTTACAATGGCTTTTTGTGTTTTTCTTGGTGTTGAAGGGAAGGGGGCGCTGTGCTGTTATGTCCATCCTCGGGTTAAGCCCTTGTTCATACCGGTGATATTTTCTTTAACGCTGGCACTAATCCTTAATTACATTTCACGTTTATGGGTCTGACATCTGTATATCCACATGCGGAATGTCTATATATTTCAGATATTTGCCCAGAAAATTGGATTCTAGTTGGCAGAAAATGTTTACTCATCACAGATGAAGTGAAAAGCTGGATGCAATGTGACCAGTCCTGTAAAAATAGAGACACCAACCTTATTGTCGTCCAATGGAATGATCAGAAGCTTAAGGTACGCCCCAATGATCTGATGAGGGTTTACTTCTGGGCCATGTGTTCAGCGGTGCTATTACTATAAGAGGTAACTGTGGGGCACTATTACTGTGAGGGGATCATTGAGGGCACTATTAGGCCTCTTAAACGCAGGCAACACGATATCGCAACAGTAGTCTATGCGATATCACTGTGTTTTCTCACGGGGATATCGCGATTTTTAAAGCGTTCTTTTGCCAATTTTTGGGGGAGGCTAAAAATATAAGCCCTACCTTGAAAATTAGCCCCAGCTGCATTAAAAACAAAAACATCAGCTAACTGCCACTGTCCACTCCGCTGCACATGTTGTCTATACAGCATCCGAGGAGCGGGCCCACAGCCGAGGACATAGCAGGGTAGATTAAGGCCTTGTCTCGGGGCTCAACCATCTCCTCCCCTGGGGGTAGCTCAGGACTAGACCAAGTTACTGCTGGAGGAGTTTCACAGGAAAACCCAGTATGCGGTTTACCTTAGAGTCCTTTTTGTCACTCGTGACGCCACCGTTCCGTCCTCTGCGGTGAATCCAGAAGTTGAAATAAAATAGTCCACACATAGGGATATTGATATATATGAAATCATAAGCAAAATAGATGTCACCTTTGAACAGGGATGACATCCTTTTTTGAAAAATCAGGGTCAAATATTTGAGGGCTATTAATGAGTAAAATAGATGACATTTGCCTCTGAAAAATAAGTGTCAAGTGACTGATAAAATCCTCAGTAGAACCGTGGCCATTCTCTGCTGGAGATGAAAAAACTCTATATAAAATATTGACAGTATCCTTTCGGCAACAGGATAAGAAAGTGAGGTTATAGAACCTGCATATGTAACGGGTATCGAGCCATCACCTCGTGACATATCCATAAACTATTCCCTGTGCGGGATTAACTCTCACGGGTTTATATTTCGTGGTCATAAATGTATGTTTGTCTGTTCATAGATTGATTTTAAACTACACAATAAAGGCTAAATTTTAATTTTATTAGTCTGTCGGTCCAACCAGTGAGCACATAAAGGGATAACTTTCTGAACAAAACCAGGAAGGTCGGTAAAGCTTGTTTACTTAAATACACTGTCAACAGTTCACAAACTTTACATCAGCCAGCAGGACACCGATGTAGACAAAATAGTGGTGTGAACGGGGGGATTCACAGGATAGCAAAAGAAGCCACAGTCCCAGTTATCTGTGGGGTTCTGCTCCTGGGAACTCTCTTCACTCTCTCTCCAGCTCTCTGCAACTACACACTCACAGTTAGTTGTTACACTTAGAGCTGCCTGGTAGAGATGAGCGAGCACTCTCGTCCGAGCTTGATGCTCGAACTCGAGATGCCCGTTACTCGAGACGAACACCACGCGGTACTCGAGTCAATTGCATTCCTTTCCCCGCATGTTTAGTGCCATTTTCTAGCCAATAGCATGCGGGGAAGGCATTACCACTTCCTCCTGTGACGTGCCAGCCCTATCCCACCTCACAGCAGTGAGTGGCAGGCGAGATCAAGTCACCGCCGAGTACTTACAGCAGATTCAGAGGAAGAACAGCTGGACGATGAAGTGACTGACTCCACCTGGTTTGCTAAGCCTACTGAGGACAGGGCTTCAGAGGGGGAGGCAAGTGCAGCAGCAGGACAGGTTGGAAGAGGCAGTGCGGTGGCCAGGGGTAGAGGCAGGGCCAGAGCGAAGAATCCCCCAACTGTTTCTCAAAGCACCCCCTCGCGGCAAGCCTCCGTGCAGAGGGCTAGGTGTTCAAAGGTGTGGATGTTTTTTGTGAGAGCGCGGACAACCGACAAACAGTGGTGTGCAACCTGTGTCGCACCAAGATCAGCCGGGGAGCCACCACTACCAGCCTCACCACCAACAGTATGCGCAGGCATATGATGGCCAAGCACCCCATAAGGTGGGACGAATGCCATTTACTGCCTCTTTCCCTGTGCCCCAACCTGCCACACTGATCCAATCCCCCTCTCAGGACCCAGGCATGAGTGGCTCCCGGCCTGCACCCACACCCTCACCTCCACTGTCCTCCACCCCATCCAGCAAATGTCTCTCAGCGCAGCGTTCAGCTGTTGCTAACACAAGCGTTTGAGCGAAAGCGCAAATACGCCGCCACCTACCCGCACGAACAAGCTTTAAACGTGCACATTGCCAAATTAATCAGCCTGGAGATGCTGCCGTACAGGCTTGTGGAAACTGAGTCTTTCAAAAACATCATGGTGGCAGCGGTCCCGCGCTACTTGGTCCCCAGTCGCCACTATTTTTCCCAGTGTGCCGTCCCAGCCCTACCCAGCACATCTCCCGCAACATAAATCGTGCCCTAACCAACGTGGTTACTGGGAAGGTCCACTTAACGATGGACAGGGGGACAAGTACTGGTGGGCAGGGCCACTATATCTCCCTGATGGCACATTGGATGAATTTGGTGGAGGCTGGGACCGAGTCAGAGCCTGGGACCACTCATGTCCTACCCACACCCAGAATAGCGGGTCCTACTTCAGTGCTGGTATCTGCGGCACTTTATGCCACCTTCTGCAAACCCTCCCTCTCCTCCTCCTCCGCCACCTCTACCTCTCAATTAAGAAATGTGAGCACGTCGCCAGCAGCAGGTAGCGCACGGCGCGGCAGCAGAGCTGTCGGCAAGCGTCAGCCAGCCGTGCTGAAACTAATCAGCTTAGGTGACAAGAGGCACACGGCCCCCGAGCTGTTGCAGGGTCTGACAGAGCAGACCGATCTCTGGCTTTCGCCACTGAGCCTCCAACCAGGCATGGTCGTGTGTGACAAAGGCCGTAACCTGGTGGCGGCTCTGCAGCTCGGCAGCCTCACACACGTACCATGCCTGGCCCACGTCTTCAATCTGGTGGTTCAGCAGTTTCTGAAAAACTACCCACACTTGTCTGACCTACTCAGCAAGGTGCGCCACGTCTGCGCACATTTCCGCAAGTCTACCATGGACGCTACCACCCTGAGGACCCTGCAACATTGGTTTCAGTGCCAGAGCACTGATTGCTGTGCGACGTGCCAACACGCTGGATTTCTACGCTGCACATGTTGGCCAGGCTGTATGATCAGCGTAGAGCAATAGTGGAATACCAGCTGCAACATGGGCGGCGTAGTGGTAGTCAGCCTCCCCAATTTTTTACTGAGGAGTGTGCCTAGATGGCAGATATCTGCCAGATCCTCGGAAACTTTGAGGAGTCTACCTAGATGGTGAGCGGCGATGCTGCAATCATTAGCGTTACCATTCCACTGCTTTGCCTGCTGAGAAGTTTGCTGCAAAGCATACAGGCTGACGCTTTGCGGTTGGAACAGGAGACGGGGGATGACAGTATGTCGCTTGATAGCCAGACCACCCTCATGTCTATATCTCAGCGCGTTTTGGAGGAGGAGGAGGAGGGGGAAGAGACAGCTGGGCACACTGCAGAGGGTACCCATGATACTTGCCTCTCATCTGTTCAGCGTTTATGGGCTGAAGAGGAGGAGGAGGAAGATCCTGAAAGTCATCTTCCTAGTGAGGACAGCGATGTGTTGTGTACAGGTACCCTGGCACACATAGCTGACTTCATGTTAGGCTGCCTTTCTGGTGACCCTCACGTTAGACGCATTCTGGCCAACACGGATTACTGGGTGTACACCCTTCTCGACCCACGGTATAAGGAGAACCTTTCCACTCTCATTCCCAAAGAGGAAAGGAGTACGAGACTGATGCAATAACACAGGGTCCTGGTGGAAAAAGTGATGCTAAAGTTCCCATCTGACAGCGCTAGTGGCAGAAGACGCAGTTCAGAGGGCCAAGTAGCAGAGGAGGTGCGGGGATCAGGCAGCATGCCTAGCGCAGGCAGGGGAACACTCTCCAAGGCCTTTGCCAGCTTTATGGCTCCCCAGCAAGACTGTGTCACCACTCCCCAGTCAAGGCTGAGTCGGAGGGAGCACTGTAAAAAGATGGTCAGGGAGTACGTAGCCGATCGTACCACCGTCCTTCTGCTCCATACAACTATTCGGTGTCAAAGCTGGACACGAGGCACGAACTTGCGCTGTATGCCCTGGAGGTGCTGGCCTGCCCTGCCGCTAGTGTCTTGTCGGAGAGGGTGTTTAGTGCAGCTGGGGGAATCATCACGGATAAGCGTACCCGCCTGTCAACTGCCAGTGCCGACATACTTAAAGTCATAAAGATGAACAAAGACTGGATTTCCTCAGCTTTGAGAGCAGCCGAACCTAATGATTCTTTTCGCTGCAACTAGATACAAAAGCATTCTCTATCACTGGAAAAAGGGGGGGGGGGGGGGAATAAGCTTTGTGAATCACTCTCGGATATTATTACTCCTCCTCCTAAAACAGCATGTCATCACGCTGAACTGCCAATTTTTTGGCGGCCCAAAATGTGGTTCA
The DNA here is from genome assembly GCF_035609145.1 of Eleutherodactylus coqui. Classification (NCBI taxonomy): domain Eukaryota; kingdom Metazoa; phylum Chordata; class Amphibia; order Anura; family Eleutherodactylidae; genus Eleutherodactylus; species Eleutherodactylus coqui. The sequence goes on from NC_089841.1 coordinate 4,598,080, forward strand.
CTGATGGAAATGCAGGGCAACCCGCCGAATTATCATGGCATCATTAATAGATTGCTGGTCTGCATGGTGAACTACATATATGAGAATGGTCTGGCACCCTGTATCCACTATGTGTGGGAGTGTATGCGAAGCATCCACCCCCCTCATTATCAAGAGGCAGTGTGAGTGGTTGTTTTATCGGTGTCTTGCACAGGTGTTATTGCCTCCTCCATTTGGTAGTCAGCTACCTGCATGGTGAGAGGATGCATCTATATGCCCTCCTTACCCAGTAAGTAACGGCCATTTTCTGTGATTGTTTTTATTTCTTGATTTCCCCTTCTGTGATGCATTTATATTAGTGTAGGGACCCACTACAATGCAAGGAACCGTGAAGTGGTTAGTGGGCTCATGTGTCTTGGCCAACATCCAACCAATGCCTTGCAGTTATTATCTATCATTCACATGCAGTGTGGCATTAAGACTCCAGGGGGAGCCCAGGGTGGCAGTGCCAATGTGGTTCACTGATGGAAAAGCAGGGCAACCCGCCGAATTATCATGGCGTCATTAATAGGTTGCTGGTCTGCATGGTGAACTACATATATCAGAATGGTCTGGCACCCTGTATCCACTATGTGTGGGAGTTTACACCAAGCATCCACCCCCCTCATTATCAGGAGGCAGTGTGAGTGGCTGTTTTATCGGTGTCCTGCACAGGTGTTATTGGCTCTGCCATTTGGTAGTCAGCTACCTGCATGGTGAGAGGAGGATGCATCTATATGCACTCCTCACCCAGTAAGTAACGGCCATTTTCTATGATCGCTACATTTTTTTTACAATTTTTCATATTTTCAAAAGTATTGATACTTTAACACAGTATTGATACTTTTACAGCGAGCTGTATCTTTAAAAAAATATTTGTGGGTTTCACCTGCCCTCGCAGTTGAGCAATTTTTCAGGGGTACACTTGTACTCTTGGTACACTACTTTTTCTGGCCCACGCCTATACTGTTATCTAACTAATTTTCCGGCCTTCACCTACACTCTTGGTAACCAATGTTACAGGGGTCTGCCTATACTTCTGCTACAGAAATGTTACGGGGGTCTGCCTATACCTTTGCTACAGAAATGTTACTGGGGTCAGCCTATACCTTTGTTACAGGAATGTTACTGGGGTCTGCCTATACTTCTGCTACAGAAATGGTACTGGGGTCTGCCTATACTTCTGCTACAGAAATGGTACTGGGGTCTGCCTATACTTTTACTACATAAATGTTACAGGGGTCTGCCTATACCTTTGCTACAGGAATGTTACTGGGGTCTGCCTATACTTCTGCTACAGGAATGTTACTGGGGTCTGCCTATACTTCTGCTACAGAAATGTTACTGGGGTCTGTCTATACTGTTACTACAGAAATGTTACTGGGGTCTGCCTATTCTTCTGCTACAGAAATGTTACTAGGGTCTGTCTATACTATGGGTGCACAAAAACTTCCCATAGCGGTGTCTTACCTGTCTGGCACAAATACACTGATTGACTTAGGTAGGGTGCAGAGTGCAGATGGCTTTCCCCTTGCGGTGTTGAGCTTTCTGACACCTACGCAGAATGAATTGTGTGGGGTCACATGGATTTCCCATTGCTATGTAACTCAGGGCACCTTGGGTCACACAAGATGGAGGCTGGGACCGAGCCTGACCAAGGGCCCGCTCACATACTTCCCACGCAGACTACAGCGGGTCCTACCTCGGTCATGGTTTCTTGGCCTTGTAATGCCACCTCCTCCTCCTGCTTGGGGTCAGGGGATCAGCACTGGGCATCATGTATTTGCTCTCGTGTTACCACAGTTATCTGAGGCACTGGTTTGGGCCAAACAAAAGGAGTGTGACTGCACTAATGAGACATTCACAGCTGCACTAGCATCGGAGTCTGCTTTATGCCCACGATTGCTGAGGGTGTGGGCAGAGGCCGTGGTCCTCGGCGGAGTGAAAGTCTGCCATGTTTGGGCACTGTAATTGCTTCATGTTTAATACTTTCCTTGGGTTCCTTTGGCTCGCCTCTGGTGTGGGTGCACAAAGACTTCCCATAGCGGAGTTTTACCTGTCTGGCACAAATACACTGACTGACTTGGGCAGGGTGCATAGTGCAGATGGCTTTCGCCTTGCGGTGTTGATTGAGCTATCTGACACCTACACAGAATGAATTGTGTGGAGACACATGGATTTCCCATTGCTATGTAACTCACGGCACCTTGGGTCACTGTGTGATTCCCACACAGAGTATTGTGGGTCCTACCTCGGTCATGGTTTCTCAGGCTTATTATGACACCTCCTCCTCCTTCTTGGGGTCTGGGGATCTGTGTTGGTCGGCATGTATTATCTCTCGTGCTACAAATTACCACAGTTATCCGAGATACTGGATTAGAGCGTTCACAGGAAGCATTAGTAATTTCATGAGACTTTCACAGGGCCACTGTATACCTGTGGTGGTTACTTTTGCGACACCTCCTGCTTCAAACAAACCTTTGGTGTTAGTATGCGCTGCTGCATTGTGGAGATGTGTAGAAGTGCTGGCACCTGAGTCCCCTTTATGCCCACGTTTGCGGCTCCTGACAATTTTGCGACTGCGCTGCCACGGGATTGGAATGATGATCGTACGTCAATTTATCATCGATTCTCAACAGCATTGTGGACTATCGCCCCGCCCCTTTCAAAGATGGTCGCCGCCTGGCCTTGCCAACCCTCTGCAGTGTGTGCCTCCGGTTCCTCCTCATCGCAGACACACTTATAAATAGACATGAGGGTGGTGTGGCTATGAGGCCAGCGTGTGGCATGAGGGCAGCTGAAGGCTGCGCAGGGAAAATTTTGTGTGCGCTGTGGACGCAGGGTTGTGCGGGGGGGTTGGGCAGCATGAAACCCAGGAGAAGAGGCAGCGGTGTGTCTCACAGACAGGGATTGTGCTTGGTTGCAGGTAGTGTGGTGCTTAGCTAAGGTGTGCCTTGCTAATGAGGGTTTGACCGAAGTAAAAATTGTTAGGGGGGTGATGCCAGACTTATGCCCCCATTGTGGCCTAATAGTGGGACCTAGGAGCCTGAGATGCAGCCATGCATGCTGCCCCTGCCCTATCTGTTTCTGTGACTTTCTGATGTTTTCTGGTGTTTGACAATTCATCAGCTATGCGGAGCAAAAATGCTCGAGTTGCCCATTGACTTCAATGGGGTCCGTCACTCGAAACGAACCCTCGAGCATTGGGAAACGTGCGACTCGAGCACCCGAGCATTTTGGTGCTCGGTCATCTCTACTGCCTGGCAGTTCCTCTCTCTCTCCCTTGTTCTTCATCTTCATTTTAGCACCGAGGATGCCTTGGACTTGCTCCCAGTGTAGACATTAGGTCATCACTCTGCCTCTTCTATCCTAGGGATTCTCGTAGGATGAGGTATTGTTTTTCCTACTCACTAAAAGGCTCTCTCTCTTCACCAAACTCCAACTCAAACTCTTGCCAGATCAACTCTTTTGTATACAAACTCAAAAGCACTCTCCTGCAGAACCTCTTGGAAATATAAATAAATATATAACAGTCATATGACACACAACAGGATACATTTTTCAGACATAACCCATTCAGTGCTGTAGAGGTACAGTACACACCACAATGCATACACACAGAAGACACTGACAATACAAAGGCACAAGACAAACACATGCATATTTATGGAGAGACCCCATTAAATCTACAGGTCCCTGGCACTTGTCTTCAGGCAACTCTTCCTGGTCAGGGGTTTGAAAAACTCCACCTCCAAGAAACGCTGCCTCTGATTGAGTGAGCCACAGCGCTCAAGAACCAATCAGACATTCATTGAATAGCTGTGATTGGTTCATCGAGCATCGGTTTTGATTGGCTGAGCCGCAGTGCTCGAGAACCAATCACAGCCACTGCTCCCTGGACATGGGTATTTTGAACCGCTGACCAGGAAGCACTGAGAGAAAACTACGAGCAAGTGCCGAGATCTGCAGAGAAGACATACGGCAGAGTGGACAGCGGCTGTTAGGTGCTGTTTTTTTTTAATGCAGCTAGGGCTTATTTTAGGGCTTCTAAAGTAGGATTTCCTACTGTAAAAGTTGCATTGCACCACATGAAAACAGTGAGAAGTACTACTGCTGTGAGGGAGTCGCTCTTACCGTGATGGGTAACTGAAGGGCACTATTGCTGTGAAAGATCACTGTGCGGCATTATTACAGTTAGGGGGTCACAGAGGGGCACTTTTGCTGCAAGGGGGGTCACTGAGGGGTGCTCTTACTGTGAGGTCATGGAGAGACGCTATTACTGTGAGGGGGTTCACTGAGGGGTACTTTTACTGTAAGTGGGGTTACTGAGGAGCATTATTACTCTGAATTGATCACTAAGGGGCACTATTGCTGTGAAGGCACTGAGAGGTACTATTTATTGTGAGGGAGTGACCAAGGCGCCCTATTTATTGTGAGGGGGTCACTAGAGGCACTATTGCTATGAGGGGGTCATTATTACTATAAGATAATCACTGGGGGTAATAATATTGGGAGAGGATCATTCGAGGGAGCATAGTTACTGTTAGGGGATCACTAAAGAGCACTATTACTGTTAGGGTCACTGAAAGACTATTACCATAAGAGGGTCACTCAGGGGCACTATTACTGTCAGAGTATCACTATTACTCTGAAAGGATCATTGAAGGACACTAACTGTGAGAAGGTTATTGAGGGGCACAGTTACTGTGAGGGGGGTCACTGAGGAGCACAATCACTTTGAGATGGGCACTAGTACTGTGAGGGGGTCTCTGAGGGGCACTATTACTGTGATGGGGGTTACTGAGGGCCACTGTTTTTGTGATGGGGACAGTAAGAGTGTGGCTTAGTGTAAAAGGGGAAGGGCCTGATAAGAAACCTTGCCACCAAGCACCGTGTCTCACTAGAGTTGTCCTTTTTCTTGTTGTTCAGTAGTTGGGAAGTCAGCTTTGACAGCTCTTGATTTATAATTGATCACTATTTTCAGGATTTTCTGTCTAATAAAACCGAAGATTGCTGGGTCGGGAAGGAATTAAGATGGGAGCAGCGCAGCCGCATCTGGGAGTGGCCAAATGAGTACAGGTGAGTCGGTGATGTATTCTTACCTCTGTCTATTAGAAGACCTATACTCACGACGCCCAGCACAAAGCTGAAGTGTTGTCAGCAGCACATCCATACACCAAGAGCTGGGAAGCCGTGAAAGGTGTGCGCCAAATGTATGGATTCAGACCCGAATGTCCAGCACAATCTTCACAAAGGGAGGGCTTACTGAGCATGCAGGGGGTCAAAAGCCATTCGTCCTTTAACTCGTACTAGAAATCCCTTTATTTTCTCCACATATAAAGCGATGTTTTGAGCACCAGTTGGCGCAGCTTCTTAAGGTGGATCTGCTACCAAAATACAGCGTCTTATGTAACTGCAGTATATGCTGTATTCGATCACGTGGCACAAAAGATGCTGCAGTGCACTTTTTGGAAAGTGCGCCAAACGTTGGTGCATTTTTGATGTATAATGTTGCATCTCATTTTTGACACGTTATATAGAAAATGCACCTAAAACAATAATCCAGTGTTCCATGCTTGGCAAAGGGCCTGGCTTATAGGGAAAAGGTGTGGCTTGTCAGGAAAGAGGGAGTGGCTTAAATGCAAGTTTGCCAAAAAGTAAACCAACTAATAGATGGTATAAAGTTAGTGAAAAGCGCCTAAAAGTGCCCCGATTTACCTTCCAGGAGAACCACTGATAGATCTGGAACATGTTAAGACTGTCAAATCTGTCCTCTCTAAGAGTATTAGAAAATCTGCTCCGCTGTCTGCAGAAGGCAGAAGACAGGAGAGGACAAATATATGGGGAGGGAGAGGTGGAGGGTGGAAAGGGGAGGGAAGGAGAAAGAATAGCAGCAGAAGAGGGGAAAACAGGAGAGAATAGGAAAAAACAAGGGGAATGGGGAAAAGGAGAGAGAAAGGAGAGGAACAAAACGGGGGCGTAACAAGGGAGCAGAAGTAGCAGTTAAGGCCAATTACACGGAGCGATGATTGCTCAAAGATCACTCAAACGACAGTATTAGCGACAGCCTTGAGCAATCATTTTGCATAAAAATTAATTGGTATTTAAGTAGGTACTTATGTGAATGAAGCCTTCGCTGAATAGCCTTATCTGCGCTCAGATCCTTTGTTCTCCATAGGGAGATTATTAGAAAACAGCAGCATTATATCTACTGCCTGTAGATTAACCAACTTTACACTTTCCCAAGGATGCTTTTACCCATAACGAAAGAACAGCATTAAACCAAACTGTGTGGGTAAGTGGGGCCGGCCTCAGCTCTATTTAAAACAAACGTACGTTTTACCGTATCCCTGCTCCACTTCTCCACTAATTGAACTGTAACTATTTTATCCATGGCAAAACTCCTTCAAAAGCCCCGCCTGAGGACCTTCTGCTTTAAACCTCCCGGGCATGGACCCAAACTCCGCCTTGTACGACATAACTGCTAGGACGACTTGACACTCAAATCTGTAAAGAAAAACAACCAACCAACCAAAAAGGGTCTGGATAGGGCAGGGACTTCAAACAGCACAGGCAGAGGATGGCCACTCCTCTTTCTCCAGCTCTTATATTCTCAGCCAACGACCCTTTTCCTTAACCCTTTAGCTCCTTGCTCAATATTAACCAGCCACCTCAGACTTCCCATTTAAAGGAGCATCACCTGCAGTCACTGGCTGTTTCATCAATTATTTTACGGCCTATCAGGCACGTGGCAGGTGGGGCCGTGGTACAGTTTTTGATTGCAGCATCAAGTTGCATATCAAGAGAAAAGAAAAGAGAGGGGAGAGACAAGACAGCAGAAGAGAAAACAGACAATAGTGGAGCACCGCACCATGAAGTAGACGCCCTCCGGTACTGGTGGATGTGTCACCGGTGGGCTCTGGGTCACCAGCCGGTGTCCGCTATGAGGTGTGCTGACGTACTGTCTGGAATCTCTGGTAATAGTGGCCCTGTGGTTATAATGGAGCACCGCACCATGAAGTAGCCGCCCTCCGGTACTGGTAGATGTGTCACCAGTGGGCTCTGAGTCACCAGCCAGTGGCCACTATGAGTGTGTGCTGACATACAATCTGAGATCTCTGGTAATCGTGGCCCTGTGGTTATAATGGAGCCCGCACCATGAAGCGGCCTGCCCTCCGATACTGGTGAATGTGACACTAGTGGGCTCTGAATCACCAGCCGGTGGCCACTATGAGTGTGTGCTGACGTACTGTCTGAGATCTCTGGTAATAGTGGCCCTGTGGTTATAATGAAGCACTGCACCATGAAGTAGACGCCCTCCGGTACTGGTAGATGTGTCACCGGTGGGCTCTGGGTCACCAGCCGGTGGCCGCTATGAGTATGTGCTGACGTACTGTCTGGAATCTCTGGTAATAGTGGCCCTGTGGTTATAATGGCGCACCGCACCATGATGCGGCCCGCCCTCCGGTACTCGTGGATGTGACACCGCTGGCCTATTGGTCAGCAGCCGGTGGCCACTAGGAGTGTGTGCTGACGTACAATCTGAGATCTCTGGTAATAGTGGCCCAGTGGTTATAATGGAGCACCGCGCCATGAAGCGGCCTGTCCTCCGGTACTGGTGGATGTGTCACCGGTGGGCTCTGGGTCAGCAGCCCGTGGCCGCTATGAGTGTGTGCTGACGTACAATCTGAGATTTCTGGTAATAGTGGCCTCATGGTTATAATGGAGCACCGCACCATGAAGCGGCCTGCCCTCCGATACTGGTAGATGTGTCACCGGTGGGCTCTGGGTCACCAGCCGGTGGCCACTATGAGTGTGTGCTGACGTACAGTCCGAGGTCTCTGGTAATAGTGGCCCCGTGGTTATAATGGAGCACTGCACCATGAAGCGGCCTGTCCTCCGGTACTGGTGGATGTGTCACCGGTGGGCTCTGGGTCAGCAGCCGGTGGCCGCTATGAGTGTGTGCTGACGTACAATCTGAGATCTCTGGTAATAGTGGCCCAGTGGTTATAATGGAGCACTGCACCATGAAGCGGCCTGCCCTCCGCTACTGGTGGATGTGTCACCGGTGGGCTCTGGGTCAGCAGCCGGTGGCCGCTATGAGTGTGTGCTGACGTACAGTCCGAGGTCTCTTGACATCTTTGTCCTGTTTAATATTTTTTACTGTGATTTCTATTGTAGGACAAACAGGGAAAGTTGTTGGCAAATCAGAAATGGGAACTTGATGGACGAGGGCTGTGCAGAGAAGAAAAGATGCGTCTGCGAGAGGAACCTTGTCCTGGTGATACTCCCCAACTATAAACCTCTGCGATTTGATCTGTGGAATACAAAATATAACTGCTGGAGTGAATGGTGAACCGAGGGTCTCTGCCCTAAATATTCATGTCTCCTAGGTCTTCCAGAATGCCCTCATGGACTCTGTCTGTATATAGGGGATTGGTTGCTCCACTCCCAATACACATATTATTGGATCAATCAGCAGAGAAATTGGATACAAAGTAACAGAATCCATACAACACACAAGCTCCACCCCTGCCGGGATATTTCCCTTAACTTCATCAGCCCCAAATCCTCTGCAAAGACATAAAGTTACATGATAAATTCTGTGCTGTCTGCAGTAACCAGTAGGGGGAGCTCTGAAGCTTGCTGCATGGTGTTTTATTACCAAAGGGGTTTTCTGGGACTCAGATATTATTATTGTACCCTCAGGATAAGTCATCAATATTAGATCTGTGGAGGTCTGACCCCTGACATCCCACCAATCAGCCTTTTGAAGAGGCCAGGGCACTCAGGTGAATTCTTTGGATGTTTTTTCTACAAATACACAGCACCATACATTTCCGAGTGGCGGTGTCTGGTATTGTAGCTAGAGATGAGCGAACGTACTCGTCCGAGCTTGATGCTCGATCGAGTATTAGCGTGTTCGGGATGCTCGTTACTCGTAACGAGTACCACGCGATGTTCGGGTTACTTTCACTTTCATCTCTGAGACGTTAGCGCGCTTTTCTGGCCAATTGAAAGACAGGGAAGGCATTACAACTTCCTCCTGTGATGTTCCAGCCCTATACCACCCCCCTGCTGTGAGTGGCTGGGGAGATCAGGTGACACCCGAGTATAAAAATCGGCCCCTCCCGCGGCTCGCCACAGATGCATTCTGACATAGATCAGGGAAAGTGCTGTCTTGCTGGAGTTGCTATAGGGAGAGTGTTAGGAGTATTTTAGGCTTCAAGAACCCCAACGGTCCTTCTTAGGGCCACATCTAACCGTGTGCAGTAGTGTGGAGGCTGCTTTTTGCAGTGGTGCACATTTTTTTTTTTTGGTATATCGGCCGTGCAGAGCATTGCGCCCTGCAGTAATACTCCAGGGACAGAAGTGGTGGTTAGGCAGGGACAGAAGACATATATTGTGAGGCAGGGACAGAAGACATATTAATATTATTGATTGAATATAGGCAGTGGGCCTTTGCTAAAAAAATTTGGCCAAAAAATCTATTTGGCCTGCCTGTCACTGTGCTCAGTGTTCTGGGTCTGTCTGTGCTGGGTGTAGTAGTTCTACAAAATCATACGCAGCCAGCTAAGTGTTACAGCAGGCTTGCGCCAAATAATTTCCTGGCATTCTGTAAGCGAAGTCAGCCTCCAACCACAGGCCAATAAGCGGCACATTTAATCACAGCGTTCTGTTTCTGAATTACTGGTAATACAGCATGCTGAGGGGTAGGGGTAGACCTAGAGGACGTGGACGCGGCCGAGGACGCGGAGGCCCAAGTCAGGGTGTGGGCACAGGCCGAGCTCCTGATCCAGGTGTATCGCAGCCGACTGCTGCGGGATTAGGAGAGAGGCACGTTTCTGGCGTCCCCACATTTATCGCACAATTAATGGGTCCACGCGGGAGACCTTTATTAGAAAATGAGCAGTGTGAGCAGGTCCTGTCCTGGATGGCAGAAAGTGCTTCCAGCAATCTATCGTCCACACGCAGTTCTGCGCCGTCCACTGCTGCAACTCAGAATCCTCTGTCTGCTGCTCCTCCTTCCTCCCAGCCTCCTCACTCCATGAAAATGAGACATTCTGAGGAGCGGGCAGACTCCCAGGAACTGTTCTCGGGCCCCTGCTCAGATTGGGCAGCAGTGGTTCCTCGCCCACCAGAGGAGTTTTTTCGTGGCTGATGCCCAACCATTGGAAAGTTCCCTGGGTCCGGGGGATGAGGCTGGGGACTTCCGGCAACTGTCTCAAGAGCTTTCAGTGGGTGAGGAGGACGATGACGATGAGACACAGTTGTCTATCGGTGAGGTAGTAGTAAGGGCAGTAAGTCCGAGGGAGGAGCGCACAGAGGATTCGGAGGAAGAGCAGCAGGACGATGAGGTGACTGACCCCACCTGGTTTGCTACGCCTACTGAGGACAGGTCTTCAGAGGGGGAGGCAAGGGCAGCAGCAGGGCAGGTTGCAAGAGGCAGTGCGGTGTCCAGGGGTAGAGGCAGGGCCAGACCGAATAATCCACCAACTGTTTCCCAAAGCGCCCCCTTGCGCCATGCCACCCTGCAGAGGCCGAGGTGCTCAAAGGTCTGGCAGTTTTTCACTGAGAGTGCAGATGACCGACGAACAGTGGTGTGCAACTTTTTGTCGCGCCAAGATCAGCCGGGGAGCCACCACCAACAGCCTCACCACCACCAGCATGCGCAGACATATGATGGCCAAGCACCCCACAAGGTGGGACGAAGGCCGTTCACCGCCTCCGGTTTGCACCGCTGCCTCTCCCCCTGTGCCCCAACCTGCCACTGAGATCCAACCCCCCTCTGAGGACACAGGCACTACCGTCTCCTGGCCTGCACCCACACCCTCACCTCCGCTGTCCTCGGCCCCATCCACCAATGTGTCTCAGCGCACCGTCCAGCCATCGCTAGCGCAAGTGTTTGAGCGCAAGCGCAAGTACGCCGCCACGCACCCGCACGCTCAAGCGTTAACCGTGCACATAGCCAAATTTATCAGCCTGGAGATGCTGCCGTATAGGGTTGTAGAAACGGAGTCCTTCAAAAGTATGATGGCGGCGGCGGCCCCGCGCTACTCAGTTCCCAGTCGCCACTACTTTTCCCGACGTGCCGTCCCAGCCCTGCACGACCACATCTCCCGCAACATTGTACGCGCCCTCACCAACGCGGTTACTGCCAAGGTCCACTTAACAACGGACACGTGGACAAGCACAGGCGGGCAGGGCCACTATATCTCCCTGATGGCACATTGGGTGAATTTAGTGGAGGCTGGGACAGAGTCAGAGCCTGGGACCGCTCACGTCCTACCCACCCACATGCTGCTTGCCTGTCATCCTTTCAGCGTGTATGGCCTGAGGAGGAGGAGGAGGAGGAGGATCCTGAAAGTGATCTTCCTAGTGAGGACAGCCATGTGTTGCGTACTGGTACCCTGGCATACATGGCTGACTTCATGTTAGGATGCCTTTCTCGTGACCCTCGCGTTACACGCATTCTGGCCACTACGGATTACTGGGTGTACACACTGCTCGACCCACGGTATAAGGAGAACCTTTCCACTCTCATACCCGAAGAGGAAAGGGGTTCGAGAGTGTTGCTATACCACAGGACCCTGGCGGACAAACTGATGGTAAAATTCCCATCCGACAGCGCTAGTGGCCGAAGGCGCAGTTCCGAGGGCAAGGTAGCAGGGGAGGCGCGGAGATCAGGCAGCATGTACAGCACAGGCAGTGCAACACTCTTTAAGGCCTTTGACAGCTTTATGGCTCCCCAGCAAGACTGTGTCACCGCTCCCCAGTCAAGGCTGAGTTGGCGGGAGCACTGTAAAAGGATGGTGAGGGAGTACGTAGCCGATCGCACGACCGTCCTCCGTGACGCCTCTGCCCCCTACAACTACTGGGTGTCGAAGCTGGACACGTGGCCTGAACTCGCGCTGTATGCCCTGGAGGTGCTTGCTTGTCCTGCGGCTAGCGTCTTGTCAGAGAGTGTGTTTAGTGCGGCTGGGGGAATCATCACAGATAAGCATACCCGCCTGTCAACCGACAGTGCCGACAGGCTAACACTCATCAAGATGAACAAAGCCTGGATTTCCCCAGACTTCTCTTCTCCACCAGCGGACAGCAGCGATACGTAAGCAATACGTAGGCTGCACCCGCGGATGGAAGCATCGTTCTCTCTCACCATCCAAAACGGGGACTTTTTTGCTTCATCAATCTGTGTATAATATTCATCCTCCTCCTCCTGCTCCTCCTCCTGAAGCCTCACGTAATCACGCCGAACGGGCAATTTTTCTTAGGCCCACAAGGCTCAGTCATATAATTTTTCTAAACAATTTTTATACGTTTCAATGCTCATTAAAGCGTTGAAACTTTCACCTGAACCAATTTTTATTTTAACTGGGCTGCCTCCAGGCCTAGTTACCAATTAAGCCACATTAACTAAAGCGATTAATGGGTTTCACCTGCCCTCTTGGTTGGGCATGGGCAATTTTTCTGATGTACATTAGTACTGTTGGTACACCAATTTTTTGGGGCCCTCGCCTACAGTGTAATCCAATTAATATTTTGCCCACCTGCATTAAACATGACATTACCTCAGCTGTGTTGGGCAATGCAATGGGATATATTTATGTACCGCCGGTGGGTTCCAGGGAGCCACCCATGCTGTGGGTCCACACGGAGTTGTAACTACATCTGTCCACTTCTAAAGAACCCCAGTCTGACTGGGGCATGCAGTGTGGGCCGAAGCAGACCTGCATTTAATCTGACGTTAGCTCTGCTGTCCAGGGCACTGCAATGGGATATATTTATGTACCGCCGGTGGGTTCCAGGGAGCCACCCATGCTGTGGGTGCACACGGAATTCCCATTGCGGAGTTGTTCCTGCCTGTGACTATTTATAAAAAAACGCGGTCTGACTGGGGCATGCAGACACCTTGACAGAATGAATAGTGTGTGGCACATAGGTTCCCCATTGCTATGCCCACGTGTGCAGCTCCTGTTGGCGGTGGCACAGGATTGGATTTCTCATTGCTTCTGTACAGCATTGTGGACTATCGCCCCGCCCCTTTTATGGGGGGGGGGTCGCTGCCTAGCCATGCCAACCCTCTGCAGTGTGTGCCTCCGGTTCCTCCTCATGGCAGACGCACTTATAAATAGACATGAGGGTGGTGTGGCATGAGGCCAGTGTGTGGCATGAGGGCAGCTGAAGGCTGCGCAGGGACACTTTGGTGTGCGCTGTGGACACTGGGTCGTGTGTGTGTGGGGGGGGGGGGGGGGCAGCATGTAACCCAGGAGAAGTGGCAGTGGAGTGTCATGCAGGCAGTGATTGTGCTTTGTTGGAGGTAATGTGGTGCTTAGCTAAGGTATGCATTGCTAATGAGGGCTTTTTAGAAGTAAAAGTTGTTGGGAGGGGGGGGGGGGGGCACTCTTGCCGGTATTGTGGCTTAATAGTGGGACCTGGGAACTTGAGATGCAGCCCAACATGTAGCCCCTCGCCTGCCCTATCCGTTGCTGTGTCGTTCCCATCACTTTCTTGAATTGCCCAGATTTTCACACATGAAAACCTTAGTGAGCATCGGCGAAATACAAAAATGCTCGGGTCGCCCATTGACTTCAATGGGGTTCGTTATTCGAAACGAACCCTCGAGCATCGCGATAATTTCGTCCCGAGTAACGAGCACCCGAGCATTTTGGTGCTCGCTCATCTCTAATTGTAGCTCAATCTCATTCACTTGAGCAGCATAACACCATGTGGCTAATGAACAGGACATTATAGGCTGAAGGAGAGGCTTTAGTTCTGCAGCCTCTACAAACAGGCAAGCGGCGGTGCTCCCAGTAGTCAGACTCCCACCAATCTGATATGGACCCACTCTAAGCATACGTCATTAGTATCTAAGTCCTGGGTAACCCCTGCAAGTTCAAAGTATAGACAGTGGTCAGTAGGCTTATGTGCTCCCCCTAGTGGTGGCTGCAGACAGTAGAGAATGTTATCATGTGACTGCATTGTTTGGCCACTTTACTAGAGACCCCCATCTAGTAGTGTTGGTCTCCTTCGGCCATCAGCACCGCAGCAGTTCGGTGTGGCATAGATTCCATGCGGTGAGGACACCGCTCTGCAGGAATACCGGCCCCCACGGACAGGCAGCTTCTTGGAGTTGGTGCAGATTAGATGGCGGTGCTGACTTGTTCTGACCGGCTAACAGGAAGGGGTCAGCGATCCATGCTGCTTGTGCCAAATTCTGACCTCCCATCAGTAACAGTAATCTGCATCCATCTGCCCAGGAGATGTTCTTCCGCTGCTCTGTGATACAAGTTTTGCGCCCCTTTTCTCGCTGGAGTCTCACCTATTTCTCTTAAGCCTCGTTCGTACTTGGAAACCGCTTTCCTTTTTTTGTGGATGTTTCAAAATTATTTGGAAATTGTTCTCAAAATGTTTGTAATTCCAAACTGTCCAAAAACATCTTACAAAAAAATCATGTGTTTGGAGAAACAATGCTTCATGCAGACTTAAGTATTTTAGTGTGCGGACGCTTGAGGTCGATGCGGAGCCTCAGTGCTTTGGGACAGTACACACGAATAGTACAAAAGCCAGATGCTTTGGGATCACAGCCATACTTTCTATCAGCCGCAGTGAAGTTGATAAGAAGTTAATCCCCTCCTCGACGGACGCCGTCCCGATTGGGGCTATGATGTTGTGAACAGCCCCGCACAGAAGCACTGGGATGAGATCGTAGGGTACCATCTAGGTATCATTGCCCCCAGAGCTGCCATGATTGGCTGCCTATTAAGACATGCCTGTGACCTATGGCACGTCTTAGTAGAATGCTGGTAGAAATGCAGTATAATGCAATACTCTGGTATTTCATTATAGTGTAGAAGTGATCAGACAATCGCAAGTGCAAGGTCCTTGTTGGGACTGAAAGTGATAATAAATAAAAAAAATCTTAAAAGTTAAACCCCCCCCTTCCTAGTTGTCGTATCAAAACATAAAAAAAAAAAGAAAAAACGAAAAAGAGCCGCAGCAGGAAGGAAGGGGTTAAAGGGGCCTTGTGCTCAATTTTTCCAACAATGCAAATCATTAATTGAATGAGTGGATCTTCTCGAAAGAAGGAGGGGAGGAGGGGGGGAGGGGGTCGAGCTACAAACCATTCTGGGTTGTCCGGACTCTACACACATCGCTGCCGAGTGCTGAACCTCTGAAACGTCTCCGCTGTTTGAAGATTGTCTATCTGTTTGTGAACCATTTCCAAGTATCGACCGAGATTTAGGGAGCAGCGATACTGGAACTGGTCAACCGCTGTTATACCATCCGTGCGGAGGAACGGCGAGTTGTGCGTTCGGACACGTTAGTTGGAGCTCCAGCGGTGTATTCAGCTGACTGTGCAGCCTGTTGGTCAGAACGATTCCTGACATCCTCCTCCGACCCCTCAGTGTGGCTGTGCAGTTGGCCATCTGTCCTTGTCCACCACAATGTATCCGATGGCTCGGAGCAGAGGCCGGATAGAATGTTCATCCTCCTTTCCCTTTAAGTGAACCAGCCACCAGTTCCATGCTGACGAGCCATGTGCAGCACGAACCCAGGACAGGGGTGCACTGTGCGCCCCGGGATGTTCTATTCTAACATGCAGTGTTTTGTGGTGACAGGTTCCATTTAAAATCTAGAACACATTCCCCATCCCAGATTGAAGTTCTCATCAGTTATTTGTGACCGTTTATGGATGCAGGCAACCAGTCATGGAATGCAGAATGCTGGCCAGCAGCGTAGTCTCACTGGGCGCTTCTCCCTACTAAGTCTTCTTCCCACCTCGTTCCCCTTCTTCCAGTCTCTCATCTACAAATGTCCCCCAATCTGGTTTACCATGAGCATTGTGGGGGCCACAAAAGACATGAACACCCCACTAATATAAGGGACACAGAAAACATCATCAGCATTATTACAGTGTATAGGGTGCTGACAGAAGCATTAGGGAGTAGGATGGGAATAGTGTGTAGGGACACTATGTGGCAGGAAGGAGTCCTCATGGCGGTCTGGGTCCAGATGGATAAGAAAAGGGAAAGTGAATGACGATTAGAAGATATCTTACCAGGGATCACTGGAGGTAACTGCACTGTAATCACTATCACTGGAGGTAACTGCAGTATAATCACTATCACTGGATGTAACTGCACTGTAATCACTATCACTGGATGTAACTGCACTGTAATCACTATCACTGGAGGTAACTGCACTGTAATCACTATCACTGGAGGTAACTGCACTGTAATCACTATCATGGAGGTAGCTGCACTGTAATCACTATCATGGAGGTAGCTGCACTGTAATCACTATCACTGGAGGTAACTGCAGTATAATCACTATCACTGGAGGTAACTGCAGTATAATCACTATCATGGAGGTAGCTGCACTGTAATCACTATCATGGAGGTAGCTGCACTGTAATCACTATCACTGGAGGTAGGTGCACTGTAATCACTATCATGGAGGTAGCTGCACTGTAATCACTATCACTGGAAGTAGCTGCACTGCAGATGATGCAACATAATAAAGTTAAAGGCGTCGCCCAAGGTATTTATTTCATATAGTTTGGGGATCCCTCGGCCAGAACTGTATAATATAAATCTTCTCCCCGCTGCTTTGGCCGTCTCCGCTGAAGCATCTGACAGGTAACGTCACTGGGCAAAAAGACCGGTGCCGTCCTGTGAACCCCGTCTGATGCAGAAGCCCCCGCAGGTCTACGGGACGTCATCAGTGACTTCTATTGGCTGCAGTAGTCATGTGGATAAACAATCCCCTTGTAAACAGCAGAGCGGAGTGCAGCAAGCAGCGGTGGGAGGTAAGTGACGGAAAGGGCTATTAACCCCCTAGTGACCAGGCCTGTCTCTTTTCAGCCTCTTTGTCGTTGCATCCCAGGAGCCAGGACTTGTTGCTTCTCCATGGAGGCTTGTTACCAGCGGGACGGGTCGTTTTCTAATGGCATCATTTTTGGGTCCCTATAATGTGTCTATAACTTTTTTTTTTTTTTAGGGGGATTGGGGGGGGGGGGGGATCTGTCATTTGTTCTCTGGATATCATTTCTACAGCGTTTAGTGCGCAAAATAAATCCTGTGATTACGCTCTCCTCCGGTCGGCACGATTATGGCCACAAGTTGATATCGTTGTTTTAGGTTTTGCTATTTTTGTATGCAAAAAAAACACTTAAAAAATGTCTTTTTTTTTTTACAGATTTGTTTTTGTGTCGTCGCATTCCAAGAGCCAGAACGGTTTTATGTCTCCATCGCCGGAGCGCTACGGAGGCTTGTGTTTGCGGGATGAGACCAATCACCGAGAACGGACGGACACTTACTGACACAGGAGGGCAGATAGCTGCATCCGCTCAGCATGCAGGCAGCAGACTACTAAATAAGGTAGCAGATTACACCTGTGAGGGACACCGATGAGACGGCCACTCACACTGCCTCCTACATAGAGGGGGTGCTGCTCGGTGTATACTCCCACACAGAGTGGATACAAATGTCTGGCAGGAGTATACACCGGGCAGCGCCCCCCTCTATATAGGAGGCAGTGTGAGCGGCTGTCTCATCGATGTCCTGCACAGGTGTAATCTGCTCCCTCATTTGGTAGTTTAGCCAGCTGCATCCCCTCAACATGCAGGCATCTGCCCTCCCGTGTCAGTAAGTATTCGGCCGTTCTCGGTGATTGTTTGATTTCATATCTTCCTTTCTGCGATACTGTTTTCGGGATGAGCTCTCGTCTTCACTTATCCAATTTTTGGGAACATAACTTTTTTCATAACTTTTTTAGGCTGGGTTCACATAGTCCAGAAAATCATGTGGGATGTGAGACGCACAAATATGAACCCCATTCATTTGCGCGCAGTCATACACATAAGCGATGTTCTCCTGCATGGCACTGCGATGTGATTGGCTGTGGGACACAAGTCACAGCAGGTCCCATCTAGCTGCGAGATCGCCCATTGTTTCAATAGCACCGGTGGTAGTAGCAGCGCCGGCCCCAGTGAAAAGAATGGGAGGACTCTGCAATCCTCTACCGCAGCCATGACAGCGACGCCAGAGATCCCCTTCAGCCCTGCAGTGATGTCAGGCTGTTCTCACATGGAAATGCCTCTCACCCACGTGGCGGGGAGCGCGATATCACGCCATGATTCACAGCCCATTATCGTCCATGCCGTTACCTCAGTCCATTTTTTTTTTTTAGAGACAACACTAACAAAATCTGCAGCTCTGGGGCGTTCTTTATCTTTACCTGCTCTCACCGTGCGGTATAAATATGACATTAATTCTGCAGGCCGCCATGATTACATCAGTACCCAATATACACATAGCCCCCTACTTGTGAACACGTTCCCTGCCAGGAAGCTGTTCGTAAGTACATTTGTTGGCATGTTTGAACAAATACTTGTGGGGGTGGGGGTGGGGATCGTGGGTGGCCCCCGCTCCATATAATGTCCCAAGCCAGGATCACCGTATAGAAGTACTCTACTCAGTCACACCCACATGTCTCCAGTGCAGGGTGCTAATCCTTGAAGTAAATAATTGCTGTCAGAGTGTCTGTGGAGTGACCCCTACCCCCTTCCTGCTCCGAAGTGCTCCCAGTCCAGGAGCGGTACCTGACAGATAATGCAGACTGCAGCGCCGGTGTCATCCTGTGTCCCTCCCTGACCTCTGACCTCTGTTCTACCTTCACTGTGAAGAATTGTTTTGCAAAAGTTACTTCAAGTAAAGTTATACTGGGCCCTAACCGTTCTTGGGGACCCAAGGTGCTATACACCAGTGTCCGTGTTTATTCTCCGCCGGGTAGCATGCCGGTGAGTGGGAATGGTGGCGTCAGCCGTGACAACTACTACCCCCATCATCCTGCTTATTGGCATTTCCTATCCTAGGGGTATTGAAGGTATCCTGCGGTCCTGCTCTGGCCTTGGCTGCGTGTCATCCCTCCAGGACCAGAGCCTGGTAGGTGCCGCCATGACAAGCCAACACTTAGCCCTCCCAGCTCTTCACGTTAGTCAAGTGTCCAGGGTCACCCCAGTGTTAGAGGAAGTGCCCAGCTGCCACCCCAGAGCTGCAGGCCTTCCAGCTCTGCTCTTCTAGGGTTCTGTGAGACTACAAAGAGGTCACTGTGTACTGGCCTCTGCAGAGTCCGGCAGCTGATCCAGTGCTGCCGGGAGTCCGGAGTCTGTGTTGCCAATGACTACAGATTGTATTGCCTTAGTATTCTACACTCTATGAGGCGCTGTCACATCTGTATCAGGGTTCCGGTTTCCTTCTCTGTTCGGGGAATCTCCACGGCCAAATGGCTCTGTCTTATGACAAAGCGAACAACGCCGGACGGACACAATTGACTATTATGGGGTCCATTTGGTTTCCTCTCGGCAGCCTGGCATTCTACCAGAGGATAAAGCTCTGCATGCAGCACTATTTCTGCCATTATAGCGTTGCGGATCAGTGGCAAAAGTAATCACAGTAGTAATAAATGCTGAAATTTTAATGTCTCGTGACGCCAGTAGCTTTTCTCTGAAGCGTTTTGATAGCGATGAAGTAAAGATTCCAAACCAGATATGATAAAGTAAACCAAAGGTACACAATTTACTCAATACTTGGAAGATTAAGTAAGTTCACACTTTGCAGTTTTCCAACTAGTATTAACTTCACCAGAGTTACGGCAAACAGCAAAATACACACATGAATGCCTTTACTCTTGCTATGTGAATTCAATTGTTCCATCAATATGCTGTGAGGCTCCAAATCAGAGGTGGTTATGGCGGCCGCCGTGAGAAAGCAATGGATGCAGACATCATGACCTTGTCTAAAAGCAATCTACCTTTATTACAAAGCATCTTACTTTATATAGTATTTTTAAAGGAGAGTGGTCTATTGTCATAATGTGTACATTTCAGCCAGTCATGTGCTTTTACATAGATAGCAGTTAAACATTAAGGCCTTGTCTTTACTGGGCACTGTTGCACACTGACGTTTGAACAGTGTAAGAGAAGATAAGGAAGAATGTAAGATATACTTTTGCTAAGTACTATTCTCTATTTCTAATTCCTGTAACAATGCAATCTTGCCGTGCAAACAACACATGAATGTACAAGCGTATATCAAAGATGTTCATAGGAGACAGGAGGAAATCTATATGTTTTAGGCTCATAGCCTTCACAATCCCCCATTTGAAACAGTCCATCTTGAAAAGAGCCTTTGTAGTGGTACTATCAAGGGTTCTAAGCCACCCCTGCCGATCTTTCGTTATTGTCTTCTTTGCCGGATCCCCACTGTTGTTGCTCTTTTACGTATAACTCTTTCAATGATATCGTAGAGGGAGCGGTTCCAGATAATTTGTTTGCCTCCATATTCCACAGAATGTCCAGAAATTGAAAACGCTCAAAAGAATGAACAAAAGAAACAGTATTAGTAATGGGTGAAACATAAAATCCATCATCTTTCCTGCAGTAGGTGACCGTCCAGTATAAATCTCATACTAGTGATACTCTGTGTCTACCTGGATCTTAGTACCTATGCTGACCAACTTATCTCCTACCCATACAGTTTGTTTTTCTAATTCCATAAGGGAGAGGTTAGTAACATCCAAATGCTTTTGAAGGTGTTCAGTATCTTTCATTAGTCTTACAATTGTACCCAAGGATACAGTCATATTTGACATAGGGATAGTATCTGGGTGCCAGTAGTACTTTAATGCAGCTTCAGCATCTGGCAAAAAGGTGTAAGTTTCTGTAAACCAATGTATCACCAATATGTTTTGTAGACATCCGGAGAATGGAGTGGTGAGATTATACATACTGGTGGTGTTAGTTTGGTTGTTAACAAAGCATATATATATTGGGCGGCCAACTTCTATCAGCATATGGAAAGAAGCAGGCAGCACCGTCCAATCACATATGCTGACTGAAGGCTGCAGGAAACATGGCTCATATGGGGCTGTACTCCGTCCGCATACTAGGCCATCCAGTGTTTCTCCACAGTTCTCTATGCCATGAGTTTTATTTTCACTATCAATCATAGTACTGTCAGGGTAAAATTCTAAGTACAGCACCAATCAGGCCCACCCCACTTGCCCCGCTGCCGGCCGTAAAGAAAGAAACACCACACGGAGGTCTGGTATCGTTCCTCACACGGGGTCATGACTGCGCTTTTTTATTACAGATTACATGAGATCTTATACCCTTTGTCCCATCACCACGAATGGGTGATGGGCTCATAACCATATATGGGAAGTCCGGATTTCCGGCCTGAGACAGTGAAAATTCAGATGCATAGTTGAACATCTCCATCTTGATAAGGCACTTCTGGGAAAACGACCAAGTACACGCGTCCTTCGTCCGATTCTTCTTTGCTGTGTTTAAAATACATTTTGTCTTCGCCTGGCAAGGCCTTTGGCATATCTGGTATAAGGCGACGTATTAAGTTTTTTCATAGAGTTAAAACAAATGAGAATAAAGTTAGTATACATAAAAAGAAAGGCATATAACTATATCTATGTAAATTTATATATTCCAGTGTTTTCTTTTCTACCTACAAGGATATATATATATATATATATATCCTTCTCAAACCCCCCTAAAAAACTTAATATGGAGATCAAGTACCAGGCCTCGCACTCTTCCTCGGTCGCCTCTCCCTTGCGTCAGGGTTTCTCCACTTGCCCGTAAGTCCCTACTCCTAGGAGGGGGATCCCTACCTCACCTCAGAAGGAGGCCATGGATTCCCTGGGCTTATTTCCGGGCATCCATACCCTCTATCTGTACAAGTTAACACCCCGCAGGGTGTGCCCTCGCCGGAACCTAAGGTCTTCTGCACTATCCCTAGGCAAATGGGAAGTCCACTGACAGTCCATCTTATGAGACCGGGGCGGCGCAGTACTAGTACATTTCTCCATTCTTCTGGTAACATACGTGGTTGGCATTATCGGAACTGGCTCTTCATCTTTTTCAAACAAGGGAAATTTTGGTCACATTGTCCAGCCCCTTACTCATACTCTTTTTGATCAAAGGGAAAATACACGTACAGGAAATTACATACCCCACCTCTTTCTGCTAAAATCATATCCAGGGCCACTCTATTTTGGAACGCCATGGATGCAGTGGGCCCTAACTAGTCAGCTAACCCTTGCAAAGCATCTCTGGTGTAGTTTACAAACCTCTGCTGATTGTAATAGATATAATTCATCCAATCTACATTATTATTAACAGTGACAATAACAAATAAGGACTCAAAACCTGCTTTAACCTGATCTCTAGAATTAAATTAATCTCGCACCCCCCTTGGCACTCCTATTGCATCTATGTATGCATGTGGATTAAAGCTACCACCTGGAGCGTCAACGTCTCTCTTAGCACGATGCGGTGTTGGATTCTTACCCTCAGTGTAGTCTTATTGATTGTATTAATTTGTTCTGAAACAGGGGGCTAGTGTACAGTAGTCAAAGGTGTGTTTTAGAGGAATTGTACCACATTATAGCATGTAAAGGATATGCAGGGCCGTTTTGCAGTGCGAAGTGTGGATCCAAGTGGGCTTTCCTTCAAGCTTGACTGCAGCTGGGGTGGTGAGCAACATCTGGTAAGGACCTTTAAACTGGGTTTCTCGCTCAAACTTTTTCACAGAGACCCTGTCACCTGGTTTCAGATTGTGACACTCATCTGTAGGACCTGGGAGAAAACAGAGACTGCAGAACGCATTATTGACAATTCCTTGGAGAGACCTATGACAACATTAACAAGAGAATCATTCCCTAAACTCTGATACTGTGGCATGTACCTTCCTAAGAAAAAGAAAAACTAATGGGAGACACTCAATTCAAGATTTACCCATTTTCTTCATTGCCTTTTGGATCTACTTTCCCACTACTCCGCGGATGGTAGGGTGTGTGAAAAGCCTGGAATATACCCAAAGCAGACATGATGTGTTGCATTATTTCACCTGTGAAGTGTGTACCTTAGTTTGACTCAATCACTTCCGGTGCTCCATATCTGCAGATTACCTTATTCATGAGCTTCTGTGCGGTTACCTGCTTATTTACTTTGGTAACAGGGTAGGTCTCCAACCTGAAAAGACATCAACAACAACAAGCACATATTCATGCTTCCCAACAAGTGGGAGCTGAGTGTAGCCAATTTGCAATCCCTGAAATGGGTAGAGTGGCCCCGGCAAGTGTTATGTGGCAAATTTACTTCTGCCCTGTTGCTTACGGCAAAGATCATGCAAAATTGGACAAATGATGCAGCAGCTACAGAAAACCAAGGAGCCACCCGTCCTCGTTCAAGCATCGACATCATTGCTGCTTTGAGAGGTGCGTCTTTTCGTGCATCAGCTGGGCCATCATGGGGCACAGGGACTATGGTGGGCAAGTGCTGTTGACTGTTCACCATACGCCGTCCCTTTTTAGTCCATTTGTCTTTTTCTTCCTTGCTGGCTTGTAACTGTAAAGTCTTTAGCATATCAAAGTCCAATGTTTTTATTAGAGATGAGCGAACGTGTTCTTAACGAACACTTACGCACCCAGACACCGGCTTATCCGAGGACTTCAGTGTCCGCGCGTAAGTATTCGGCCGGCGCCGGGCGGCGGGGGGAGGTGCGGCGGCGCGGGCGGCAGCAGCGGGGAACAGGGGGGAGCCCTCTCTCTCTCCCTCTCCCCCCCACTCCCCGCCGCACCCCCCCGCGCTGCCACGGCGACCCCCGAACTTTTTTCGCCCGAGCACGGAATTGCTCGCAAAGTTCGGTGCTCGGGTGAAAAGGGGCGGAGCCGAACACGTTCGCTCATCTCTAGTTTTTATCAAAGTCCAAGTTCAAATCAAAGTCCAAAATTATTATCAAAGTCCAAGTTCAAATCAAAGTCCAAGTGCGAATCAAAGTCCAAGTGTAGTCAAAGTCCAAAGTTATTATCAAATTCTTCTTTTCTTCTTTCTTCCACGGCTTGAGGGCCGCTGCTTTTGCTGTGTGGTCTGTGATGGCGTTGCCTCTTGCTTCTCCGGTGTAGGAATTGGTGTGAGCTTTCCACTTTGTCAGGTAGAAGTAGGGTCTCCATGAGAATCTGCACCATTGCATCATTCTTAATTGGCTGTCCTGCTGAGGTAAAAAACTGTCTGGCCTTCCATGTTGGGCCGTAATCATGAGCTATGCCAAATGCATACCGGGAGTCAGTGTAAATGTTTGCCGTCTTACCTTCTACCACTCTACTCGCCTCAGCGAGGGCTTTTAGTTCCGCTTCTTGTACTGCGACATGCGGAGGCATTCTGCTTTTTAGGACATCTTGTTGTGTAACCACCGTATATCCAGTGTGGAGTCGTCAATCACCCTGGGTACCATCTATAAAAAACAACTCAAAATATGCATTATTAACAAGGGCTTTCAGTAACTTTTTAAAACTTAAATTTTCTTGTTGCATCACTGCTAGACAATCAGGCTGGTATTCTATTTCAAATAGATCAGAATCTTGTTGCAAAAAATTTAAAAATTTAAAAATGGCTTGCAAAAAATTTAAAAATGGCTGAATTTAAAAATGGCTGACTTGCAATACCTAGATCACCTATGCCTTCTCCTCCCCCCGTTTAAACCAGGGTACTCAATTGGAACAATAGTAGCCGGGTTTAAGTTAGTACAACATTGTAAAAAGATTTGATGGATGCAGATAAGGCCTGTAAGATGTTAGCACCAATAACAGAAACATGAGTTACATCGGGGCAGAATAATCTACAAAACATCTACTAATATTTGAAATGTGATATCCCTTTAAGTAAATTCATTATTAGTCTGTTCCTGCCTGCAGTCTTATCAAATCTGAGACAGGAGAAAAAAAAACAAAACAAAAAACATTTACTAGCTGCTCAAGCTCCTCACCCCTCCCTTGTCGAGAGGAGGGATGAAACATTACGTACTATTACATCATCTAGCTCCACCCCTTCGATATTGGCTCCGTGCGTCCGTCTTCTCAGCTCCATTTCAGCGTAACAGTCCAAGCATCCACATCTCAACCAAGCAAAGTCCCATGCATGGGGAGGACTTTTATCCCCAGTCAATTATCCACATCACACATTCCACCACAGCCCGAACACGGGTCACCAACTCTCATCCATCCATGCTCTCAAGTCTGCTCCGTCGCCCCCCTTTGAAGGTGTACCAGTCCATGCAGATGCACGGACAAAAAAAAAGTTTGACAAACATACATACATCAGTTGAAAAACATTGAGGTGAGTGCTATTAATTTTATAAAGTACATAATTCTATTGAGATGAGATTGTGAATGAGCGCTATCTTTGACAAATTATGTGAAAAAAAAAGTTTGCTGATACATTCTATATTTCTTATCTACTGAAGCTATTATATGCTGTATTAAACGCTAAAATGTTTTAGTTTCTGTGACCCTGACTGTTATCTCTCCGCGAATATGAAACACAGACTGAATAAGTTTTAGCTTAAACTATTGCCTGCATTTTGAACTCATAATTAACACATATGCTGGGACCTTGCAACATTCATTTTCAACCCCTGTATAAGTAAGAATATATGTTTTAGAAATTGCTATATTTCCCTGCCTACTAAGACAGTATAACTAATTAAATTCATTTCAATTCATTGTAAGCAAGCAACGATATTAACCAAGGTTGTTATTGCATTCTTTCTCTCGCTTCGTTATCTCTTGACCTTGAAGACTAAACAGACTGAACACAAGCTCGCAGCTACATGTCAACAATCTTTCTCATCTAAAAGCAAGCTCAGTTAACTATTTGCACTATTTGCACATACAGTATATACATATATACACATATATATCCACCTAGTATGGATTATACATATTATCTATTATCTATCTTGTATTATACACATTTTCTTTCTTTCTTTGCCAACAAATCACGTGCATTGTAACTTCCTTATCGACTTGCTTGTTCCCCATACTTCTCTCCCTACCTAACTGCCAATATAACCTTCAATAGACACTCTCCTGACGCCCTCTTGATCACTTACTGTACTTTTCAACATTTCACTTACGGATACTTTCTTAAACAAATAATGTGTATATACTTAACTTACTCTGACTGTCTCTCTAGCAAACCTTGATCTTCCAAGGCACCTCTTGGTCCTAAAGACCTCCCTCCCAGACACCATTTTGTAATCTGCCGTGCGGGTCGGTGTCACACATTTTCATAAGTTTTCTTACATTTTACAGATTCATCCACACGGCGGCAGCCCTTGAGGGGCTCTATCTTCTTTAATAAGATCTTACGCATATTACAACAACAACAATAATAATAATAACACGCTCCATAGAATGCATCCCTCTTAATTTTCAAATTGTCAGCCCCTTATATACCGGCAGAACAACCGAGGGTCCCTTCTCCTTATGGAACCAGCCCCATAAAATGCATCTCTCTGAAATCAAATCGCTAGCCCCATATATAAGGCAAACCGACCGAGAGTCCCTTCTCTTATGAAGCCTTATCTCACAAAATGCATCCCTCTCTGCTAAACCATTAACAACTAACTAAACTAAACTGAGGGTCCCTTCTCTTGTGAGATTAAATGAAAATAAAGAGAAAAAAAAAATTTCTGCAGATACAACAAACAATCTCCACTATCGCTAAAACGCTACGGACTTCAAAGTACAAATAAACTACAGACTAATTTCTGGGTGAGCCATTGGTGCGCATATCACGGTCAGTGGTCCATGACGGCAAACCCGGAGCCCACACGAGTTACCGTGTAGAACTCTTAACCCAACCCGTCCGGTCACAAACCACAGATAGTCCCTCCTGCTGCAAGACTCGCAGTAAAACACAACATAAATATATGCTGGCCTTACCTGGAGTTTTATGAGTTGATCAGGCTCGGTTTGCAGCAGGACGGCTTCTCAGTGGCGTGGATCCGGGTGGAATGCGTTGTAAGCTCCGGTTTTGTCGCCGCACGTTCGGGCGCCATTTATCAGGGTAAAATTTCTAAGTACAGCACCAATCGGGCCCACCCCACTTGCCCCGCTGCCGGCCGCAAGAAGAGACACCACACAGAGGTCTGGTATAGTTTCTCACACGGGACATGGCTCTGCCGACGTCGACGTGCTTTATTACAGATTAGATGAGATCTTATACCCTTTGTCCCATCCCCAAGGGGGTGATGGGCTCATAACCATATATGGGAAGTCCGGATTTCCGCCTTAGACAGTGAGGCGCCTCTGGCTTGTACAGAAAATCACGTATTCAATTAACTCCAGTACAAAGAATCACCCACTCAATTCTAAGAAAACGGCTAAACATGCATTCTCCATATATGGGAAGTCCGGATTTCTGGCCTAAGACAGTCAAAATTATGTACATTTGAACATCTTGATACGGCACTTCTGGGAAAACAGCCAAGTACATGCGGCCTTCATGTCTGGTTCTTCTTTGCTGTGTTTAAGATACATTTTGTTCAAGATACGTTTTTGTCTTCGCCTGGCAAGGCCTCTTGGAATATCTGATGTAAGGCGACATATAAGTTTTTTTTCATTTGGAATTGAATATAACTTGCATACAGGTATAAAAGCATAAAAAAACATTTGGCAATATATATATATACCCTCACAATTTGACGAGCTAGAGACAGATATTTAGGTTGTACTTGCGTGAGTATACTCTGGATGTCATGAGGGGCGAGAACCACTAGGGGGTAGTCCAGGACCAACTCAGAAGACTTGTCAATCATTACTTGTACTGCTGCCACCGCACGGACACAGGAGGGGGGCTCCTCGGGCCCCCGGATCCATTCTCATTGAGTAATACCCAAGTGGCCATGGACGTGCTCCATGTTTTTGCGTCAATACTGCCGTTGCATGACCGGCCAAGGACGGCAGTATGAGGCAAGTCCCAAAAAGGTGTGGAGTTTGGCAGCAGAAGAAGGTACAGAGATGGCTTGAATTGCAGTTCTGCATTCGTCTGTGAGATGTTTGGTCCCTTGAGCTAGGCAATGGCCTAGAAACACAACCTTTTGTTTACAAAGCTGTAATTTTTCCTTTGAAGCCTTGCATCCATTTGTTGCTAAAAATTTTAGAAGAGAAATGGATGCAGATTGACATGTTTTCAGATCCTAAGCACAAAGCAGAAGGTCATCAACATATTGCAACAGCACAGTCCCATCAGGCGGAGTCCAGGCCTGCAAGACAGACTGGAGTGCCTGGGTGTACATGTTTGGAGAATTCTGCGCTCCCTGTGG
Source organism: Eleutherodactylus coqui (assembly GCF_035609145.1). Classification (NCBI taxonomy): domain Eukaryota; kingdom Metazoa; phylum Chordata; class Amphibia; order Anura; family Eleutherodactylidae; genus Eleutherodactylus; species Eleutherodactylus coqui. The sequence goes on from NC_089841.1 coordinate 4,626,288, forward strand.
CAGGACGGTCCAAGCATGCTTTTTATCATTTCTTTAAGTTTAACTCAATGCCCTTTGCTGTCTGTAAAAGGGCCAGAGATTCAGACTGTCTCCACTCTGGCTTATCGTCTATGAGTTTAGACTTCAGGGGTTCCCATAAACCTTCTACAAAGGCCATACTAAGCACATGGTCACCCAATTCTTGTATGCCTCTATACCCCAGATCTGACCAACATTGTTGAAGGCAGGCATAGAATTGTTCTACACTTTCTTCCTTCTCTTTGTGTGATTATTAGAAAGAGACAAGGAGGATTCTCTCAATTTTTCTTTTGCCCAATGTTCTAGACCAATTAAAAATATCTTACCACTTCTTAATTCTCTGTTTAATTTTATCCCAATCTGTGCCACATGAGTCTTTCACATAATTTAAGATTATAGTTCCCACTGCCTCCCCTGTTTTCAAGATAATCAGAGGACCCAGATCAGCTGATGTTGCAGAGTATGTGTCTTGTATTTGTGATATCTGTCTAAAGAAAGGCATAGGTCTGGTCATGGGGTCTGGTAATTGCTGTATGAGCGACATATGCTCTTGTGGCATCCATGGTCTATATTTGACTTTTTGTGATGTTGCATCATATTGGCTCCTCCTGCCTTCCCCCGGTGTTACATCTGCTCCTGTGCCACCCTCCACTCCCTGCGTCTCCTCCATGTCCTCCTCCTCATGCTTCCACTTAGTAGCCTTGGATCTAGTGAGCATAGGCATAACCGGTTTGTGCCGAGGAGCTCCGCAAGCAGGGCAGCTCTCTCCAATCCGGGATTTGTTGTCCACAATGCCAGCAGGTTCATCCCTCCGGTCCAATGTTTGACCTTGGAGAGGATGGCTTGGCATTGGGTAGGGGAGGAGGAGATGGTTGGAATTGAGATGAAGGAGGGGTTGGAGGTGGAAGAGGGAACTGACCCGGCAATAAGGTAGCATAATATACCTGTGCTATTGAATTCTTTTTTCATTTCATTTTCAGCCATCGAACAGTATATATTTCATATAATACAACATGACTCACATACGAGCCCTTCGCACACATACCAAATTCACAAAAAATGACAGATCGACATTTATGATCAGGACCAACAAATATATGACGCTCTACTTCTCTTGTGCAGCCAAATATAACCAATTCTTAATTCACATTTGTTTGCAGAGACAAGTAGGCCCTCTACAGCACAGTACCCCCCCCCCCCCCCCACACACACACACACCCTTTGGAAATTCAACTTATCTCCTATAGAACACAGAAACTTCTCCAGACAGATAGTAGAACTGTATAACAGGTTTCACTGCCTATAATAATCTTCCTCTATGTGCAAATAGCCTGGGCTGTGGGTCTATTTAGACTTAACCTAGAGTATAATATACTCGCGCCACCTTACAAAACTGCAAATTCACACTCACTGGGGTTTTATTCATTCATATACTGACTGATAAGTTTATCATGTGAAGTAGAAACTGAGATTGTATTTACTGTACATAGGACTGCCAACAGTGAACAAAACATATATGAAAAACTCTTATGTACCGCGGTTTTTACATGCTTTGTCCAGTATAGGTTATTCAATGACAAACACAATACAACTTATGCCCATTTCCACTAACATACTTATATTCATCACTTAAAGGGGTTGTCCCGCGGCAGCAAGTGGGTCTATACACTTCTGTATGGCCATATTAATGCACTTTGTAATGTACATTGTGCATTAATTATGAGCCATACAGAAGTTATAAGAAGTTTTATACTTACCTGCTCCGTTGCTGGCGTCCTCGTCTCCATGGTGCCGACTAATTTTCGGCCTCTAATGGCCAAATTAGCCGCGCTTGCGCAGTCCGGGTCTTCTGCTGTCTTCAATGGGGCCGCTCGTGCAGAATGCCGGCTCCGTGTAGCTCCGCCCCGTCACGTGCCGATTCCAGCCAATCAGGAGGCTGGAATCGGCAATGGACCGCACAGAAGCCCTGCGGTCCATAGAGAGACAGGATCCCGGCGGCCATCTTCAGCAGGTGAGTATGAAGACGCCAGACCGCCGGGATTCGGGTAAGTACTACCCGGTGTGTTTTTTTAACCCCTGCATCGGGGTTGTCTCGCGCCGTACGGGGAGGGGGGGGGGGGGTTAAAAAAAAAAAAAAAAAAAAACGTTTCGGCGCGGGACAACCCCTTTAAGTTAGCAACTATTATCACTGTTAAACCTTCTTCTATATCTTGCCTTTTTCCAACTTTTCAGCATTTCCCGTAATCCATTATCTTTAACCCATCCAGCATGACTTTCTGCAAACCTATCCCAATGCTGGGGGTCTAATACTCCTGTCCCTTCATATCCTTTACTTACTGCATCCCTGCCTTCTCTTTGTTTCACTATTTCCCTTGCAGTCTTACATACCTTATCCTCTTTACCAGCTGCCCATGGCTGGCGGCTTATGAACACCAAGAGGCGTATTGTTTTTATTCTTTCACACACATAAAACAATCCCCTGGCCGTTGAAATATACAAATGGAACCACAGGGGGCGCTGTTCAGAATTGTGGCCTTGTTAGGGACTCCTTCCATCATCACTGAACTGGTTCCTGTTAACACGGGACACAGAGATTTATATTTGCACCCCGGAGGTCAGGTTCCGTAGATCAGGTCAGCTCATCTCAATCACTCATGCATAAACAGACACACATAAAGACAAAAACATTTGCATGTCAGTTCCTTCCTTCTTTTAAGTGTCAGTACTTCCTCACTGTCTGTCAGTGTCGGTACTTCCCCACCCTGCTTATTTCCCCCCGTATCTACTACTTCTCTTATACCTATAAGAGGCTCCCACCAGGGATTTTATGCCCTGAATACTTTAGGCTTCCATGATACAACTTGTACCTTGTCTTCCAGAAATCGGCAAGAGGGTTTCATATTCTCTAAGTGTCAGTACTTCCTCACCCTGCTTACCCCCCCCCCCCATCCCCCGTATCTACTACTTCTCTTATACCTATAAGAGGCTCCCATCAGGGATTTTATAACCTAAATACTTTAGGCTTCCCTGGTACAACTTATACCATGCCTTTCAGAGATCGGCAAGAGGGTTTCATATTCTGTAAACTGACCATGCAAAGTAACAAATAAAGCCAATAGCAGTTAAAGAACACCCGCACAGCATATTCAGCCCACCATATGGATTCTTAAAAAGCTTGAAGATTTATAAGAGGCATGCACTTCTTACCTCTCGGACAGGAAAGGAGCAGCCAAGAAGCACGGATAGATTGTGGCAAGATAAAGCCTTACTTTACTGCGCAGTTTTTGTCAATCCGTGGTTCCGAGTGGCTCCTTATCCCATCTGGGTCCGGGGGGATTCGAGGTGTAGATGGTCCTCTTGTTTCTTCAAGCCCCATGTATCTTGGGCACCAATTAATGTTAGGGAAATTCAATCGTTCCGTCAATATGCTGTGAGGCTCCAAATCAGAGGTGGTTATGGCGGCCGCCGTGAGAAAGCAATGGATGCAGACATCATGACCATGTCTAAAAGCAATCTACCTGTATTACAAAGCATTTTCCTTTATATAGTATTTTAAAGGAGAGTGGTCTATTGTCATAATGTGTACATTTCAGCCAGTCATGTGCTTTTACATAGATAGCAGTTAAACATTAAGGCATTGTCTTTACTGGACATTATTGCACACTGACCTTTGAACAGTGTAACAGAAGATAAGGAGGAATGTAAGATATATACTATTGCTAAGAACTATTCTCTATTTCTAATTCCTGTAACAATGCAATCTTGCCGTGCAAACAACACATGAATGTACAAGCGTATATCAAAGATGTTCATAGGAGACAGGATGAAATATATATATGTTTTAGGCTCATAGCCTTCACACTCTTCCTGTTTAGGAAGATGAGCCCACCAGTCTAAGTTATCTGGGGATTCTTCCGGATGGGTATTTGTAGAGGGATGGAGGGAATTGGGCTGGTTCTCCTAGGATTAGTTAGACTCACATATTGATAATGGTAATTTCTCTCGAGTTCAAAAGAGTCTGCCCTGTCTGTGATTCATGAGGATAGCCCACTCATCCTCACCACCCCCTGGGGATGCCACACTCATCCCCACCACCCCCTGGGGATGGCGCACCCATCCTTCCCACCCCCGGGGGATGGCCCACTCATCCTCACCACCATCCAGGGATGGCGCACTCATCCTCACCACCATCTAGGGATGGCGCACTCATCCTCACCACCCCCTAGGAATGGAGCACTCATCTTTACCACCCCCCAGGATGGCGCACTCATCCTCACCCCCCCCCCCCCCCCCGGGGATGGCACACTCATCCTCACCACCCCCAAGGGATGGCGCACTCATCCTCACCACCCTCTGGGGATGGCGCACTCCTCCTCACCACCCTCTGGGGATGGTGCACTCCTCCTCACCCCCCTCTGGGGATGGCACACTCATCCTTCCCACCCCCCTGGAGATGGCACACTCATCCTTTCCACTCCCCCGGGGATGGCCCACTCATCATCACCACCATCCGGGGATGGCGCACTCATCCTTAACACTGACGGTGAGCGGTGCAGAGTGTGAGAGAGGACAGTTCTAGAATTAGAGTTTCTCCACATCCTTCACCACATTGAGATGAACTTTTTAGAAGATGAATGAAAGTGCCAACTGCAGCTTCATGTTATGAGAGGAAACAATAGTGACAATGAGAGCACAGCTCTGGAGTGTATAATTCTGTGATATCTGTTGGTGAGTATGGGGGAAGATACAGTGTCCCTGAAAATAAGACCCACCCTGAAAGTAAGCCCTAGCATGATTGCATGGCTTACCGCTGTGGGGGGCAACAACTGTGTGAACTTTTTCCCTTTTTGAATATTGGCAGATAAAACGTTATTTGAGCTCTTTTTTTAGCACCCCCAGCTCCTTCTATTAGAGGTTCCAGACATTATTAGATCCCCCTAACCCCTTTATTAGAGCCGTGAATCCCACCTCCATATCACGCTCCCCACTATATGAATTCCCTAAGGATGCAAGGCGTTTTCATGGCAAAACAGCCTCATATCACTTCAGGGAAGAAGCAATCCCCCGGTACGGCTGACAAACGTGGAAGAGGATTGGGGAGTTTCTCCCATTGCTTTTAATGGGACACCTCATGATGCTACCACCGGCCTCATTGAAAACAATGGGGTTCATATATGTGCATCTCAAAACACACAAATTCTGCTCGATTGTTAGCGCCCGTGTGAAGGCAGCCTTAAGGGCTTGATGATTTGGGGGGATTTTCATCTTCACTTTTCAAAAGCTATAACTTATTTATTTTTCCTTTGACATGACGATATGAGGGCTTGTTTTTTCAGATTTTTTTTTTTTTGCCACTATTTTGTACGTGTTTTTATTTATTCAATTTGTACATGTTTTATGTCCCTGTAGGGGACTTGAACAATGACGGCCATAATCACTATGATACTACATTGCAGTACTTCTGTACTGCATTGCATTATTGCAGTGTCCAAGGAGCAGGCCCACAGCGGAGGAGATAGCTGGGTAGATTATGGCCTTGTCACGGAGCTCTACCATTTTCTCCCCTAGGGGTAGCATGTGACGCGACCAAGTTACTGCTGGGGGAATTTCACAGGCTCCACTCTCTCTGCAGGACTAGTCTTTGCAAGAAGTCCAGAAGACAGAAAAAAGCCCTTGCACTATACTTTGCATTCACTTATATACAACATAATCACGTGACCCACTGCAAGATACATTTTCCAGATATAACCCAGACATTAACCCATTCAGTGCTGCAGAGGTGCAATACACATCAAATTCACACACCATAGAAGACACTGATAAGACAGATGCACAAGACAAGCAATCAACATTATGGAGGGGCCCCGTTAACTCTGGGCCACTACGTTATCACTTACAATAGTGATCACAGACTTTGGCAGGCGCAGACACCATTGTCTGGCATCTGGTTGTCATGCAGCCCATTGGCCCTCCGCATTTACCTAGAAGAGGGATGATGAGTGCACTTCCTTTGTGAACCCTTTACATGGTGTGATCTACATTTATTGAAGCATGTAAGGGGTTAGCAGTGGGGATTGGTGTTCTCACGATCCCTGCTATTACAGTGGGAGGCTGGCTGTCAGTCACAGACAGCTCCTGCTGCGGGATGCCGGGGACTCGCGTCTAAGCTCGTGCCATGCACAGGACGTAAGTTTACATCCTGTTGCATTCTGTAACATGCACCCATGATGTAAGTTTATATCCTGTGGCATTAAGGGGTTAATACTCAACTTTACATCAGCCATAACTCAAAAATGGTTGTAGGTATTTAAAAAATGACTGAACTATCAATTTCTGATGAACTCCTACCCTTACATCTGCAACGGCTGAGACAAGGGTGCCAAAATGAGGAAGACCATGAGGTTTGCAGAAGGGCTGTCACGGGTGGCTCTGTGGTCTCTCCCAACAGTAGCGCTAAGAGTGCTCTGCTTGGGGATTGTGCAGCGACCCAACGAACGTACCATGGTACACTTAACAGGAAGGCCTGTTTTGTCACGTGTGATGCCAGTTTTCCATCCAGGACCCTCAGAATAGAATGCCGATGAAATAACTGAGACGAGTCCAGTAGCTCTTGATAGTAATCTGAGAGAGCGCAGATTTACTAAACTGATACTTACAACAGTTGAACATACCATCTCCAAAGTGGTACCTGATAATGGTACAAGCAGATACAGCAGTATGCAGTAAATTGAACACGATGAAGAATACAGCAACATTGACTAGAATAGAAACTGACTCCAACGCTCTCTCCTCTCCTTTCTCTGAAACTGATTTGTAAGACAATTTCCCCCCTAGTTGCTCCAGCTGAAGGGATGAGTGAATTAAATAAAGTGTAGATGAAGCAGAATGTAAGGTGGTTGCTAGACTAGTTCTGGCTTTGAGTTCACCAGGTAGTTTTAGACTCCCTGTTTTAGTGGAAGGCTGACCTCCGAGAGATCTTCCACCTCTCTACTGTGGATCACCAAGGGAGCGGAATGAGACTTCGCTCAACCTTGGGTAGAAACGTGTTGATACTGCTTTTCTCTTGTAGAACTACCTCCTCCTCTCCAACATGACCTCTCTCTCCTCCAAACCTGACTATAACCTCCTCTTCTCTCACTTCTGGCTGCATCTGCCTAACTCTTCACTGCCTCCTCCTTATATCTCCTCTTCTCCGTCCTGTGCTTTCTCTACTCCCCCCACTCTGCATAGGGACTTGTATTATTGTTTTCCCACCCTTGGGCTCTGCACCAGTGAGATTGAAGCTGACTATCAGCCAATAGGACACCAGCAGACATCAGGGCTAAGCTCTAGGTGTTACGGATGGTGTTTTAATTAAACAGATTTAGTGGATCCACTGGACCAACCCACCAGAGCTGAAGACAGTCCTGGAGTGCTTGGTAGCTGACTCCCTGGCTAGGCGGACTGTAGACAGGAATACGGAACCAACCGAGATATATTAGTACCGACAGAACTGGGAAGACAAAGACAGAACCCTTAACACAGGAAGGTGGACTGACCCTTGGCTGCAGGGAAGATGGCAGAACCCTACCTATAAGCCGAGTGATTGCCTTGATAAAGGCAGCTCCGTGCTGGAACCTCGGGCCGGATATCCCTGAAGGGGTAATGCACAGAACCAGACGGGGCTGGCACACAAATAGATGCAGGACAGAGCGGAGACAAACTGACACGAAACTGACAGAAAATAATCATAAGGGCAGATGCAGATTTGCAGGAAGACTCATACAGAACAGAAGTCAGACTGCAAAACAGACCTCAGTGAGCGGGCAGCACTGACACAGAACAGACAGACCAATGAAGGCTGCTAGTGCTGAACTAACTAACACCAACTCCAAGGCAACCAGGAAGGGCATCAGCTCACCTTTAAAAAGGGGATTAATGCCTAATTAACCCCACAGGTGAAGTGAGAGGCGGAAACCTGATTAACCCTCTCAGTGCTGGACAGAAGCAGAAAGGAAGGGCAGAAACCTTACATCAGCCTTAGTGGAGAAAAGGGGAGAAACAGGGTCTCTCCTATGGACGGCACCTTCTATGTCCAAGGACAGCACATAGACGGAAGAGACAGGACAGATGCTGCTGTGAATGTTCTGTAGGTGGGCCACTACACATCATGTATCCCATGATTGCCGGCATACATCACCATAGTGCCATAAAGTGTTTATGAAGTTTCCTACTTGTCTATCTTGCGGTTCAGAAGATATTCCATGTGGCTCTGACTTTTGAATCACCCTGTATAAAGTATAGGGCTGAAGTTAAAAGCCCATCGGGATTCTTTAAGAGAAAGCCCCGCATGACACGGGAAGGAGGGGGAGTCAGGTAGCCGGAGGACTGGCAGTGGATGGGTTAAGGAAAGGAAGGGGAGTTAGGAAAATGCTTGAAGGTGGGGAGTAGGGAATATATTGAATTGGTGGACAGTAAGAGAGGCGGGGAGGATATAAAAGAAGGGGAAGAGCGGGAACACCATCTTTTAGGGAAAGTAAGGAAGCCAGGAGTTACTTATAGTGCAGAGTAGTGAGAAGCCTGTGGTGGGCCTGGCTGCTTATGTGGCTCATCAGGGAGCAGGGCACTCCACCGGTGGCTCAAGAGTTCCTTTGTGGACCCTCGGGATAGCGGTTCCATCTCTAATATTCTGGACAGGGAGGCCCTGCTCCGGAGGGGTCCTACACAACTGCTGGTGGGTACGATGCACAGGGAAACCTGCTCCAGGTGGGGCCTGTGGCACCGGACAGCAGGGAGCAGAGGGGTCAGACGGACGGCTCCCCTAGTGATGTTCCGGCTGGGAGAGTTCCCGAGCAGTGGACACCAGGAGACAGAACGGCGCAAGGTCCAGGCACAGCAGTGCAAGCACAGCAGGGAAAAGAGGCAACATAGTGTGCCAGCCAGGGGGCAGACGAAGACTCAGAGAAGGGGAGATGGAGTCACAGGGTGTGCTGTGGAGGCCATCGGGTGACAACAGAGGCAGGTCACCCATGCTGGGAGCTCCACGGCATGGTTGAGGTCAGCGGTGGTCATTCTGCAGCAGGATCAGCAGGCAGGAGCCAGTCGGGGAGCAGCGGCAGTGGTGAAAGGAGAGAGCAGCAGCTGGACGATGCGGAGTCAGAGGAAACTGGGAGCGATGCGGACCTTCAGGAGTCAGTGGTGCCGGCTGGTGGGAAAACAGCTTCCACGCAGCCTGGGGAGCACGCTTCTGTGTTTTGTCTGTCTAGAGATTTGACTGCGGGTCAGTTAAGGTGAGAGGGTTTAGACAGTGGTGATTGTGGGGTTTTGGGAAGTGAGTCCGCTGCCAGTGGAGATTTACGGGCGTTGTTGGGGAACGTTAGGGATTTGTTGTGGCGGTGTGATGAAGTGTAAAAAAAATACTCCAGACGTTTGCCAATTGACTGTAGGCCTTTGCCATTTTGGCAGGGGTAATTGGGAAAAAGGCGCTGGAAAATTGTTCGGTGCTATTTTGCTACCAAGATTCGATGAGGAAGTGTACAGGACCTATGGGCGTAGGCGTGGTTGCAGTATGACAAGCAATTTCATCAGTGCAAAGTGGTGAGGCCTATTAACTGGTGAGATCACAAGAATATTGGTTTATGGTTGAAAGTGATGGGGCCGACATAGTACGGGCAGTCCTTTCCAGGGGGAGCCGGGAAAGTTATCCTGCATGATTTGCAGTCATTGTTGGAAGCTCGGGTTCAATTCATAAATTGAACTCCGCAAGCCGGATTATGCCAATGGGAAGATGGCAACGGCAGGGGTGAGGTCGGCTCATCTTTTTGTTCAGGTAATGGCGTGAATCAGGGCGGATTTGGAGGTGTGCTCCAGTTTTTTGGGCAGTATAATGGGCAGTTGTTGTTTATGGAGGGGTTGGTGGAGAATTATGATTGTGACTTGTTTACCAATGCAGCACGGGTAGTTCGCTTTGGAGCGTTTTTTAAGGGGCAATGGTGGGCAGGCCCCTGGCCGCAGGAGTGGAAGCAATTTGGAGTGGTGTACAATTTAGTTTTGTTGGAGCTGTTTCTGATAGTGGTTGCGGTGTCACTTTGGGGGATTGGTTAAGGAACAAGAAGGTTCGGTTCCATTGTGACAATCTTGGAGTGGTTCAAGCAATTAATGAAGTCGTGGCACGTTCGCCGCCAGTGGTGGATTTGCTGCAGTATTTGGTGTTGTCTTGCTTGTCATGGAATGCATGAGTGGTGGCTATGTATGTGCCAGAGGTTGATAATGGTATAGCAGATGCTCTTTCTCATTTCCAGTGGGCTCTGGTGCTGCATGCGGAGAGAGGAAATGCCTTGTCTGCCCAAGTTATAGCAGGTAGTGGACGTGCGTCGGAGCAACTGATCATGGGTTCGCTGGTGCATGGTACATGGTTAACGGATAGGGTGGTGTGGTGCTCATGGTAGTAGTGGTTGAGAGGCGTGGATGAGGAGTTGGCTGAGGGTGACAGTATTCTGGCGTTGCTGTGGTTTTTTTGGGGAGGAGTCGGTTAAAGTATGGTCAGTGGCAAGGGGAATTGGTTCGTGTTAGGGTTGACCTTGGGCTATAAATTGCATTGGTTTCGGGATTCGACAGAAGATTTTTGGAACGGCAGGAGTTGAAGGGTTTCTGGAGGGAAAAGGTGGAGAAGGATAGGAGACGGCCAGTGACATTTGTGATGTTGGGACACATTGGTGGGGTCTTGGGGATAGTTTCTAGGGATAATTTCGAGGAGTGTTTGTTTTGGTGTGTTTTTGCGCTGATTGGGGCCATGACAGAGGTGGCAGAATGGGATTTGGCTCCTGAGGTCGCAAAAGAATAGGAAGGTGGGAGTCGAGTCGGTATTGGTTGTGTTTGCCCGGAGGGGATGGGCGAGTAAAGGGGAGGGCTAATGTTTATTAAAAATAAATAAATGAATAAAAATGTGTGCTGTTATAATTTGTGGGGGGGGGGGGGGGGGGGGCTTGAATGTGGAATGATGCTGGGTTTTCTGTTTCATACAGGTCAGAAGGCCCCACCTTTGGTGTGGTTATTGGACCACTCTTATGTGTATTGGGCAATGGAGAAGGCCAGTGTAGTGGCCCAGCAGGTTCTACAGAACACTCACAGTCACACTTGTCCTGTCACACCTGTCTATATGCTATCCATGGATATAGAAGGTGCAGTCTGTAGGAGAGACCCTGTTTCTCCCCTTCTCTTCTAAGCCTAGAGCTTAACACTGATGTCATCTGGTTGCCTATTGGTTGACAGTCAGATTCAATTTCACTAGTACAGAGCCCAAGGGGGGAAAGCAACTACAAGAGTCCTTATGCAGGAGTAGTCCAAAAAGTGCAGGAACCGGGAGAGTTTATATACACCAGAGGCGGTGAGCAGTTAAGGGAAAGAGTAGTTAGAGGAGGTGGAGATAGGAGCAGTTCTGCCGCATTGGAGAGGAGAAGGTACCCGTACATGAGCAAGCCAGCAGTGCAGTACGTTTTCTTCCAAGGTCGGATATGGTGTAAACCCATTCCCTTGGCATCCCACAGCAGAGGAGAGAAAAACCTTTCCGAGGCCGGCCTTCTATAAATAGTGAGTCATAGCTACCCGGTGAATTCAAAACCAGGATTAGCCTTCCAGCCACTTGGCCCTCTGCTTCATATACACTTCACTAAATCTAAATCAACCCTTCATCTAAAGTAGCTAGTGGGGAAATTGTCTTGCAAATCAATCCACAGGAAAGGAAAAGAGAGAGCATTGTAGTCTCAATCAATTCAATATCACTGTATTCCTCATTGTGTTCAATTGCCTGCTTTGTGCTGCATCTTCATGTACCTGTTACCAATACTTTTACAGAGAATTGTGAATTCAGTTTGTATTCCAAATACCGAAGTTAGTAAATCTGTACACTCCCAGATTTCTAAACTATTGCTGGACCCGACTCTGTTATTTCTTCGGCATACCATCCCGAAGGTCCAGCCGGAGTGTTGAAGTCACCATGACAAAACTAGGCCTTCTGGCCATACATGCTACAGTAAGTTCTTGGGGCAATTGCAGCACAGTGCGTCCAAATGGGAGGCAGTTGGGTTTTAGGAGGGAGGTAGTGGTATTTTGGTGGTTGGAGATTAGTGCAGTTGAATGAGTTAGGTATTGACACGTGGGTGTTAGCAGTACAGGAGGGAGTTGAAGGGGTGTTGTGTTTGATGGTGGCTGCTCAGGCTTAGGTGCAGGCTGTGCTGGCTGTGGCAGGTCCTTGGAGTCGGTTTCAATTGGTTAGGAGAGGGGTTGGGTAGGCACAGTCTCACCTGCTAAGACTCCCTCCTTTGTTTCATTTGGTTGGTGTCTAGTGCTGTGTGACTTGGCTAGTGGGGGGGGAGGCAGTAAATCCCTTCCCGCCATGAGTTTCACTTATTAGCCACCCAAGGTTGGCTTGTTGTGCCCCTGAGCCTGTTGGCATGGTTGGGGGCAGGGTACGTTGTTTAATTACAGTTAGCACCAGACTTGATAATTTTATGTTCATTATGTAATAAATTTGCTGCTGTGGCCATTTCATCCAAAGCCGTTTGACTCTGTCGTCATTGGTTGGGGCTAGCTGCAGGAGAGGGTACTCTGGCCTCCCCGGGTCATGATAATCACATGCTATACAGAAGTACATCCCATATTAGATACGACACTACACAAACCCGTAAATAAACGCCGACACAACCACTTATTAGACATTAATGAATATAATATGAATCTCATCTCCACTTCATCCCATGCGGATACACTTCCAAATCCAATAGGCCCCCTAATATAGAGAAAGCGCTGTCGGTCCCCTCCATCTTTGGGTTAACTCTTCCTATCACATAGACCGAGGAGGACACATTCTGGGAACGAACATCTGCTAACCGTCTGTTGGCCACAGATGACTGCGCCATACGTTTGGTTTCTCTATAAAGGTTCCTTGCAGTATGGTGGCGTGCGGCGCACAGTCTGTAACTATCCATTAGTCGTAACGTTTCTGTTACTGTTCATTCTGGTCAGACAATTCATTAATCAGTTGTAAATTGGATCACCTGACGTGCAGCTGAGCAGCTTCCATATATAACCGCACAGGCAGCTCCATCATCCTGCGTGGCGTCCGGTACTTTCACGTTGCGTCCTTAGTCTACATTTATAATGTCCGGCTCATATAGCAAATGAAGTCATAAACCACCCGGCTCATCCAACAGAGGGCAGAGTTGCCTCCCGCCAGGTGGTTTCCACTATGGATTCCATGTTTTACTATATTACACTGCGCTATTCCATGGGGAGGCACCCAGTAATATATATATATATATATATATATATATATATATATATATATATATAGTGCGGTATACATTTATTCTACAATGCAGCCTAAGTGACATCCAATGATTCTGTCATAAATCCTCCTGATGGAAACCTCGGACTGGTCTAGACTCAGAATGGTAGAGTTGGAAGGAACCTCTTGGGTCATCAGGACTTCCAGGGTCATCGGTTCCGACCCCCTGCTCAGTGCAGGATCACTAAATCATCGCATGCAGTTGTCTGTCCACCTCTGAAGACTTCCAGGAATGGACACTTTGGCCTATTTCACACAGGCTGATAAATCTTACTAGAAAATCATCGCTACAAATCGCATGTATGTGAGGCTGATGGTTTCCAATGGGGTCTTTCATATGAGATGGTTTGTAGCCTGAAAGACCCTGCTGGACACCATCAGCCTCACATACATGTGATTTGTAGCAATGATTTTCTAACGAGATTTTGCAGACTGTGTGGATGCGGCCTGTCTCCCACAATATAACAGTCGGCATCAGAGTCATCCTGACTGCACGGAGTGAGACGGCTCTTAGAAGAACAGATGGGGCGCCCCAAGGACGTTCTGGGTGTTATTTCAGACATTATTCCCAGATACACACCTAGGACACAATATGAGGCAAAGAAGACGGGACTGTGAGCATCTCTATATAGTCAGTGTAGACCTCTACAGGTTCTCAGCCCCTCCTAGTCATGTTGGTGAGGTGGTCCTGGTACCGTATGGTACCCAACCTCCATGTATTACCGTCGGCCCCAGGACCAGTGGTCGCTCCACTGCACACACAGATGGTAGTAAAGAGTAACAGTAACTGAGGAGGAAGGAAGAACCACAAGGGAAAGTCATCTTATTTTTACATGTGAAAGTAGAAAGTCTGGTGATGTAATAATCTACACATCCTGTAATATCTGACGGCTGTAGATTATAATATACGTAGGGGAATTCTCAGTCTACAAGTATTGATATAATGTATATATTCTGTAACATCTGCCGGCTGTAGAGTATAATATACGTGGTGTTATCAGTCTACAAGTGGTGATACAATGTACATATCCTGTAATATCTGCCGGCTGTAGATTATAATATACGTAGGGTTATTCTCAGTCTACAAGTATTAATATAATGTATATATCCTGTAATATCTGTCGGCTGTAGATTATAGTATACGTGGTGTTATTCTCAGTCTACAAGTGGTGGTATAATGTATATTCCCTGTAATATCTGCTGGCTGTAGATTATAATATACCGGGTGTTCTTCTCAGCCTACAAGTGGTAATATACTGTACATATCCTGTAATATCTGCCGGCTGTAGATTATAATATAGAGCAGCTAATATATCTGGTGTTCTTCTCAGTCTACAAGTGGTGATATAATTTATATATCTGGTAATATCTGTGGTCATAGAATCCTAAACTGATAGGTTTCAATTGTATAACTAAGAAGGTCCCACTGTTGCATTTTACCGATGCTGTATTGGAGACGCTGTCATTGGAGAGTAGTCAGAATAGTCGGGGGGTCGTTATCGGGAAATCACGGTATGCAGTACAAAGGCAATGAGACAGAAGCGTAGTCAGTGGAAGCCAGAGGTCAGCAGCTGGAGGTATCGGTATGCAGTAGAGGATCAGGAGGAACAGGAGCTTGATCAGAGTAGTGGAACCCAACAATCACACATTAAGGGAGTGGCAAAGCCAGGCTTTTATAGGAGATGCAATCAAGGCAAGAGGTGGGGTCAGGAACAGGAGGCGGGGCTAGATAACTGGGATCAGATAACAAGGCTGAGACATATGCAGGGAAAGTGTTCACAAGCTGGATAGCTCAATAAGAAGGGTCACTGTTTGCATTACAAGAGGTTCCCGGTTCACATTTTGACACCCGTGCTCATAAGATAGTGTACCAGAATAATGGCACCACTGACTGGAGGAGGAGGTTGTACATCAAGATGCTAAATAACCTGATGTGGCAGAAGACTCAAAACTCCACAATGTTGCAACCCGTTTCGGTTCCAATATAGCACCTTTTTCAAGCATAGCCGAATATGTAACACATTCTGAATCACACAGTTGGCAGGAAATAAGCAGGAAAAGGATGAAAGGCGGGACATTTGCGCTGCATGAGGAACATTGATGTGTGTTCCACTGTCAGCTTGAACTGCAAGAAACAACATATCTTGGGCAGCAGATGGGGGGACTGCATGTCATCAGCTTGTGATGCGCATGACCACCTCTCAGGCCAGTATGCAGACCACAATTTTAGGTGATGGAGCGCACACAGCGATAGTGAAGGGAAGAAGAAGCTGGAATGTCACCAGACAGCGACACATGTGGCCGCCTGCCGGGCTGTTGCACAGACCATAATTGGTTGGAGGCACAGAAAGCTTACCCGTCACCTATCATGGCGACACACTCAAATGAAACAATCAAACTTTACTAACGCAAAAATTATACCTTGAATGGAAATTAAAGTTAAGTAGAGAAAGGTTATTGGTTGGTTATTAGTGCAGCCAAATATAGGTGAAAATGCATTTATAAAGATACAATAAGAGATGTTTGTTAGGAAAATCAATAGAGGGATTTCATAGTGTTTCATTGCCTGGTCCAAATTATAAGAGAAGTCGTGTACACGAATCACTGATAAATGACACAGTCTGTATCATCCGACAATGAAAGCTCTTCGGCGTTTATTACCAAGCAGACGACGTGTGTGTATATATATGTATATATATATATATATATATATATATATATATATATATATATATATAATGTATGTATGTATGTATATATATATATATATATATATATATATATATATATATATATATATATATATATATATATATATATTCTCTTACGTAGAATCAGAAATACATGCCCCCAGTAATCATAAGAACTCATGATTGGGTCTAGGTGCTAGTGGTTTAATATATGTTACACCTCAAGGCGTGTCACTACTAAATACGTCATTCCCAGGAATATAAACTGGATCCTAGTATACACAGTTCTAGTATTTTCTATATGTATGGAGAGTTAGACATCTCTAGTTATCTTTAGACATTCCTAAGCCATGACAGAATATGGTGGGAGGATGAGCCTACATTTCTATACCAGTGTATAACACAAACTGAGTTAACCATTTAGATGCGGGTTATCCACTAAAGAGGAAGATATACCAGTATATATAATATATATATGACATGTTTGACTAGGCTCACGTGAGAAGCATATTATTACTATAACATGTATATTAATAAGATAAATATATACATGTATAATGGGGGTCATCGGGTCCAACCTCCTCCTCGATGCAGAATCGCTAAATCATCCCACACAGATGTCTAATCCAGCCTCTGATGACTTCCATTGAAGGAGAACTCCCCACCTCCTGTGTTAACCTGTTCCACTCATTGATCCCCTTTACTGTCTAATATCTAATCTGTGTTTCCTCCTTCTCAGTTTCATCTTGTTGCTTGTAGTCTTTCCTTGTACATGTGAGAATAGGGCTGATCCCTATGCACTGTGACGGCCCTTCAGATATTTGTAGACAGCTATTAAGTCTCCTCTCAGCCTTCTCTTCTGCTAAACATTCCCAGACCCTTTAACCGTTCCTCAAAGGACATGATTTGCAGACCGCTCACCATCTTGGTAACTCTTCTCTGAACTTGCTCCAGTTTGTCTATGTCTTTTATAAAGTGGGGTGCCCAGAACTGGACATAGTATTCCATATGAGGTCTGACTAAGGAAGAGTACAGGGGGGTAATGACCTCCCGTGATCTAGACTCTATGCTTCTCTTAATACATCCCAGAATTGTGTTTGCATTTTTGGTTGCTGCATCACATTGTTGACTCATGTTCAGTCTGTGATCTATTGGTGTAGTGGCTCAGAACAATGGGGCCCCTCCACAACAGTATGCATGCAGTTGTCAATGGTATTGTTACAATACTAGTAGTGTGCACTGGTGCGCACGGCGCGGGACTCCTTGACCCTCACCCACGCCAATGTCCCTTCCTGGAGGTGGCCCCAAAGGTGGACAGGTCCAGGCCGCCAACACTGACCCTACGCTGCCTAGTGGCAAGACAGGAGAGAACCACCATACCTGTGCAGAAGACAACTACTAGTACTACTAGGCTAGGCCAAAAAGATAGACCAACATGACAGGAAAACCCAGGACACAGGCAGAGCTGGATCAAGATATGGTAACTTCCACTGGGGAAGGACCACAGTCAGACTCACCGGGATCACAGGCTAGATAAATGTTGGGGAATTTGTTGTGGGCCATTTTAGGGCACGCGGAGGCATCAAAATGGGTTTCCTGAACACAGACAATATCAGCATTATTAGCAAGGGCCTCTCTCCACATTGCCGACCTTTTAAATGGCGAATTCAGCCCATTGGCATTCATGGAGAGGAGCTTAACCCCTTCCCGCTGCAGGGCGTAAGTTTACGTCCTGGCAGCCTGGTACTTCCCGCAACAGGGCGTAAACTTACGTCCTGGAGATAGCACGGGATCACATATGATCTCGTGCTATCCCGCAGCCGGAGCCAGCTGTCAGTCACAGCCGGCGTCCCGCTGCTACAGTGGGGGGCATCGGAGTTGCGCCCCCGCTGTTAACCCCTTCCCTGCCGCGATCTAAGTAGATCGCGGCAGGGAAAGAGTTCACAGAGGGAGCGCGGCTCCCTCTGTGTCTCCGGCCAGAACTCGCGATGTCATCGCGAGAGCCCGGCCTGTCACCATGGCAACATGATGCCAGACACTGGCGTCCTGTATTGCCTATGCCTAGGATCGCTGTATAAGCGATAAGGCATGGGAGAGCAGTAGCTCTGCCATGCCTTATAACAGCGATCATCAGGGCAGTGATTAAAGTCCCTCAGAGGGACTCAAATAGTGTAAAAAAAACAAAGATTAAAAAAATGAATTAAAAAAATGTAAAAAAAAACATTTTTTTATGCTTTTTCTCAGATTAGCATAAAAAACAGTAAAAAAATAAATAAAATCCCACATATTTGGTATTGTCGCGTCCGTAACGACGCGTACAATAAGTTGCACATGCTTTTGACTGTGCACGGAAAAAAACGCTAAAAAAAACACTAAAAAACTGAGGCAAAATGCTAATTCTTAGCATTTTGCCTCACTAAAAACGCAATAAAAGTGATCAAAAAAGCCGTATGTACCCCAAAATGGTACCAATAAAATCTACAGCTTGTCTCGCAAAAAATAAGCCCTCATAGAGTGCCGTACATCAAAAAATAAAAAAGTTACAGGACTTTGAATGCAGCGATTTAGAAAAAAAAAAGATTTCCAAGAAAAAGGGTTTTTATTGCAGAAAAGTGGGAAAACCTAAAAAAAATGTAAGAATTTTGGTATCGTTGTAACCGTACCGACTCGCAGAAAAAAATGGAATGTCTCATTTATGCTGCATGATTAACGCTGTAAAAAAAAAATAAAAAAATCTATGGCAGAATTGATGCGTTTTTTCTCCCTGCTATCATTAAAAAAAAAAAAAAAGTTTTACAATATAGTCTATGTACCGAAAAGTGGCACCGATAAAAACTACAGTTCGCCACGCAAAAAACAAGCCCTTATACGGCCGCGTCGACAGAAAAATAAAAAGTTATGACTTTTGATAAACGGAGAAGAAAATCCGCCAAAAGTTGTTGTATCCTTAAGCTCAAAATAGGCCGTGTCATGAAGGGGTTAATAGCCATGTATAAAATATATATTGCTGTAGAGTGACGTGGAGTTAGTCGGATGTCTGACAACAACCGGTAAAAAAAACATTACTATAAATGTCATCTTATATTTTTTCCAAAGGGACATAAACATATTAGAGCAGATCATAGCAACAAGCTAGTAGATCGCAAAATAGGGCTTGAACGTGAGGAGTGGGAAAGTTCACACAAGTCCATAGAACAAAATTGGGCTTGTACTTGGGGGTAGGCAAAGTC
The DNA here is from genome assembly GCF_035609145.1 of Eleutherodactylus coqui. Taxonomy (NCBI): domain Eukaryota; kingdom Metazoa; phylum Chordata; class Amphibia; order Anura; family Eleutherodactylidae; genus Eleutherodactylus; species Eleutherodactylus coqui. The sequence goes on from NC_089841.1 coordinate 4,645,550, forward strand.
CACATGTTTGAGAACTACAATTAAGATAACGGAAAGTCCTTCCTGGACACCATTGTTGATAGTCAGCGGCCTGGATCGTCAGACGCTGGATTTTTCTCGTGGCTTCTAGGTCGCCTGGACGTGGCTGCGGGTACAGCCTCCGAGATGCGTATGCCCCAGGAGGCTAATATGTTGGTCGCTTCCTCCGGATTAGAGAAAATATGGTTGACTCCATCTCTTTGGATTATTAGCTTAGGAGGAAAACCCCACTTATAGAGGATTTTTTCCTGCCTGAGGGTATTAGTGATAGTAGAAAATTTTTGTCTCGCCTGCAGAGTAGCTTGGGATAGATCTATGTAGAGACGCACATCTGCAAAAGGTGCCGGCAGTTGATTTATTTTCCGAACGGCCTGCATGACAGCTTCTTCACGTGAAAGTAGTGAATTCGTGCAATCACATCTCTGGGTACTTTCTCTGGTAAGAATTTAGGTTTAGGTAGCCTGTGAGCTCTATCAATAATTAGCTCCGTGGATGACACGTCTGGGAGGATGGCTTTTATCAGTAGATATTTAGTGAGTTCTATTGGTGAACCCGACTCCGGGATTCCCCTGAATTTGACATTGTTACGGCGGTTTCTATCTTCCATGTCAGCTAGTTTAGTTTTTATTCTGTCCACCTTGTCAGACAACGCATAGTGAGTCAATAAGATCATTGTGTGAGTGGGTTAATTCACCCATCTTATTTTCAGTATGTGTAATCCTCTCATCAAACTCCACTAGGTTAGCCTTTAATGTAGATGTCAGGGAATCAAAATTTGCTTGCAAGGAATTTTTTAGAGCCACCACCATTTCTTTCATAAAATTTTCCGTGACTGGCTTATCAGATGTTGGCATATCAGAAATTATATCTTCCATATTAGATGCTATGGAGTCTTCTATTGGTTCTTGCATAAGCTTCTGTTTCTGCTTAAGCGGGCTGGCAGAGGGAGAAACACGAGGTTGTTTCTGCATGCGGGGAGCCGGCGCCATCTTGGACACATGTGCCCCTTTATGTGTGTTTCTCCCCTTGGAGGCCATTATCTGCTTTGTAGTCAGAGGGATACTACTAGAGGAGGTTTGGGAAGCACTTTCCTGGGGTCCACCCTCTTGGGCAAATTTTTTTTATGTAAAGTTAATAGATGTGTGGCACTCACCCCCGTTCCCTGACAATCCACACAAGGCGGTCTGAATTGCTCTCGGAGCGGTTGTTCATGGTGCGGAGCTAAGCTGTGAAGAGAATTCTTTCCAACTCCCTGGAGCAGTAGTCAAGAGGCTTGGGACCCCCGGAGCAGCAGCGGTCGGTAGGGAGCTGCCAGCGGCCCACTCACTTTTACTCTCAGTCGACTGGGCTGACAGCCCTGAGATAGGCTGTGGAGAGAGTTCTCCCTCGTTCCCCAGCACAGCAGTCAGGAGGACCGGTACCTCTGGAGCAGCAGAAATCGTCGGCAGGGAGCTGTCAGCGGCGCGGCGCTCACTTTTATTCTCCATCGGCCAGGCTGACAGCGCTGAGATAGGCTGTGGAAGCAGTTCTTCCCTGTTCTTCAGCGCAGCAGTCAGGAGGACCGGGACCTCAGGAGCAGCAGGGATCGGCGGCGGGGAGCCGACAGCGGTACACAGCTCACTCCTATTCTCTGTCGGCAGGTATGTATCAGCCGACAGTGTAGCAGACAGGGGGACCAGGACCGCAAGAGAAGGAGGGATCGGTGGCGGGGAGCCGACAGTGACACAAGGCTCGTCTCTATTCCCTGTCCACAGGTATGCACCGGCCGACAGCGGAGCAGACAAGGGAACCGGGATCACAGGAGCAGCAGCAGTCAGGCGAGGGGATCCCACAGCTGCAGTATTTTCTCTCCCGTCTGTCACCGGAGCAGACAGAGGTCCAGAGATAGTAGTGGATGGGAACAGAGTGTTGACAGGAGCAGCGGCCTCACCACCAACTTCTTCCAAAGCGGGCAGAGATTCCGAGGATTCGGGAGCAGCGCTGTTCTGTCTGATGAAAAAGTCCTCCAGGCATCTCGAGAGGATCCGTGCGGACCCACGGCGTCTCATCAGCCAATGCAGAAGGCCTCCAGGGTCCCAGTGATGCAGGTGAGGTGCCCTAGAAGGTGATTTTTAGTCGCTTTAATATTTTGTGTTCTCAGAGCTCCGTTCTTAAGCGGCCATCACGGTGCTCAGTTAGGCCACGCCCCCCCAGGACTGTGGTTTCTCTTGACCTCCTGTGAATCCTGCCTGTCCCGCCGTGTTGAGTTTTTGCACTGTTCTACTACTGACGTGTATTGTTGGACTGTAATCAAGTTATTTTCAAATAAACAAGCTTCACCAACTGTTAAGGAATTCAATGTTCCGTCAATATGCTGTGAGGCTCCAAATCAGAGGTGGTTATGGCGGCCGCCGTGAAAAAGCAATGAAACACAGAGATCAGGCCTGTGTCTAGAAGCAATCTGTGTTTATTCTGTACATTGTCATTTCTTATACAAAAAATAGAAGGAGTATCAGTAGGCGTATCAGTAGGCGTATCAGTAGGCGCATCAGTGCAAAGGCTAGTGTTACAAAGTTCAATCTGTTATACTGAGGTCAAAGTACTAAGGTGGTGAATAATTGCGTTTTCTCAATAAACATGGCTTCTTTTGTTGGAATGTAGACTGACTGTCTAGTACCTTGATTCTTTATCACAATCTACATTTTAATCACATGCCCTAGACAGCAGTTAATGATCGAAGCATTCCATTATCCTTTGATCATTGTAACGAGATTAACAAGATCTTGGAGACATGATGGACAATTAAGATTACACCTCTACTTAATGTAATTAAGTACTAACATAAATGTACAAGCATTTATCAGAGCTTTTCATAGGACACAGAATAGAGTGTACAATTTAGGCCTAAAGCCTCCGGAAACGTATATCAAAGATACATACATATATAAATTAATATGTTCATAACCCTCACAATCCCCCATTTGAAACAGTCCATCTTGAAAAGAGCCTTTGTTGTGGTACTATCAAGGGTGCTAAGCCACCCCTGCCGGTCTTTCTATCCTCTTCGCCGGATCCCCACTGTTGTTGCTCTTTTACTCTTTTGAATGTTTTAACGATATCGTAGAGGGAGCGATTCCAGATAATTTGCTTGTCTCCGTATCCCACAGAATGTCCATAAGTTGCAAACACTCAAAAGAATGAACAAAAGAAACAGTATTAGTAATGGGTGAAACATAAAATCCATCATCTTTCCTGCTGTAGGTGACCATCCAGTAAAAATATCATACCAGTTATATTCTGTGTCTATCTGGATCTTATTACCTATGCTGACCAACTTATCTCCTACCCATATCGTTTGTTTTTCTAATTCCATAAGGGAGAGGTTAGTAACATCCAAATGCTTTTGAAGGTGTTCAGTGTCTTTCATTAGTCTTACAATTCTACCCAAGGATATAGTCAGATTTGACATAGGGATAGCATCTGGGTGCCAGTAATACTTTATTGCAGCTTCAGCATTTGGCAAAAAGGTGTAAGTTTCTGTAAACCAATGTATCACCGATATGTTCTGTAAACATCCAGAAAATGGAGTGGTGAGATTATACATACTGGTGGTTTTAGTTTGGTTGGTAACAAAGCATATATATTGGGGGCCAACTTCTATCAGCATATAGATGAAGCAGGTAACACCGTCCAATCACATATGCTGACTGAAGGCTGCAGGAAACATGGCTCATATGCGGCTGTACTCCGTCCGCATACTAGGCCATCCAGTGTTTCTTCACAGTTCTCTATGCCATGAGTTTTATTTTCACTATCAATCATAGTACCTGTGAACTTGGGCAACCAATATTGTAAAGCATATAGAGGCGGTCCGAACACCACAGGTAGTACTACAGACTTACACATCAGGCTTGTGTCCTTTACATCATAAAATCATTTCTCCAGTGCTATACTCATCAGAGCATCCTACACCATCAGCCCCGGGCCGTATCCAGGATGCTACTGGAATTACATTCTTGAAAATATTTCTCCACAATTTTTCATTATTTGTCATCAGATCTGACTGTGCTTTATCCTTCTCGTGAATCATATATACATATTGCAGGCTACATTGTGTATAGTTTATGAATTTACTCATATTTACAAACAAATCATTTTGAACCCCAAAACTCAGATTAAAAAGCGTTAATACATCCTTATTATATCCGACTGCAAGATGTTGGGGGAGGAATATGGAGGGCATCCATTGTGCCTGAATATTGACCAGATTAGACACATCTCTTCCTTCCCCTGCCATCTTATTTTTCATTACTTCTAAATCTATTGAATTTAAAACCCCTGTGCCTGCTCCTATTCCTCCAAGAAGAGTATCGTACCATTCTCTCTTCATTCTAGAGCATGATTTCATTACAGGGAAAGATATATTAAACTGCACTACGGTCCTCTGTTGTTTGGTTGAGACATTTTTACATGTATGGGGGAGCCTAACTAAATTGTCAGTGTGTACCACAGGGGTTGTTTCCAGGACGGTCAAAAGGTTTAACCACATTAGAGAGTTAGCTATAGGAGTACCATTAATGCACAGGAGAGTATATGTATCTTTTAAAGATATTGTCTGGTTTGTGCCTCCTCTTCCAACTTGGTCACCCTTACACATTAACGTTTTTGAAAGATGCTCATATGTGAACTGCTTATCTATATGAGCCACACATCCTTGGGTTAGTTTATAGCATGAGATATTTACTCTACTGATAATGTTTATCCAAGGATGCTCTCCTTCCTGTATGACATATGAACGACCTTTAAATTTATTGGAGGGGACATATAAGCCACTGGTCTCTCCTAGTGTAAAATTGGCTATTATGCACCTATGATTGCCTTCACATATGAACTCGTCTTGCTGTCTGGCTTTAGTTTTATTTGCCCAACCCCAGTAGCTTCTAACAACACCTCCTTCCTTAGTTTGTGCCAATTTCAACTTTCCCGCTGGCGTCAGGGTCCAGGCCCTGGCGATAAGCAGGAGAATTCCAAGCACCAGGAATAGTCTCATTTCTCTCATATTGTGGTTTCTTAACCTTTTTGCAATGTGAGGCATGTACCCAATTGGTTTTACCCTCTAGTTTGACGGCAGTACTGGTTGTGAGCAGCACTTGATACGGGCCGTCAAACCTTGGTTCCAATGTCCTCCTCACGTGTCTCTTTGTCACTACCCAATCTCCGGGCTGCAGATCATGCGTTCCTTCAAGAGAATTTGGATCTGGAATTGAAGAAAACACTTGATTGTGTGTTGCCTTTAGGCGTGCATTTAAGGACATAACATAGTCAGTTAGAGTACCATACTGGGCCTGCAGTACCTGTGGAAAGTACAGACCCAACCTGGGTGCACACCCAAACAAGATTTCATATGGTGATAATCCTGTTTTTCTGTTAGGCACATATCTGACTGAGAAAAGGGCCAATGGGAGGCACTCAGTCCATGGTTTGCCTGTTTCTTTCATTGCTTTCTGTATTTTTAGTTTTAGGGTACCATTCATCCTTTCTACCTTCCCACTACTTTGTGGATGATAAGGGGTGTGGAATGCTTGGGAAATACCCAGGGCAGACATGATGTGTTGCATTATTTCACCTGTGAAATGTGTACCCCTGTCTGACTCGATAACCTCTGGTACCCCATACCTGCAGACTACCTCATTCATGAGCTTCTTTGCTGTTGCCTGAGCAGTTGCCTTGGTGATGGTGTAGGCCTCAACCCAACCTGAGAAGATATCAACAACAACAAGCACATATTCATATTTCCCCACACGTGGGAGCTGAATATAGTCAATTTGCAATCTCTGAAATGGGTAGAGTGGCCTAGGCAAGTGTTTTTGCGGGACCTTTACTTTCTGTCCTGGGTTGCTCACGGCACAGATCATACAAGATTGGACAAATGATGCAGCAGTTACAGAGAACCCAGGGGCCACCCATTCTCTCTCAAGCGTCAGTAGCATAGCTGCCTTCGATAGGTGAGTTTTTCCATGGATCAGCTGGGCCATCATGGGGTACAGGGATCGTGGTAGGCAAGTTCTACTGACTGTTTGCCAGACGCCACCCTGTTCTACTGCTCCCATATTAGTCCATTTATCTTTTTCTTCTTTGCTGGCTTGTGACTGTAATGTCTTTAGTACATCAATGTCCATATTTTTATCAAAGTCCAAATCATAGTCTCAGACTTGTGCGGTCAGTATCTTCTTTTCTTCTTTCTTCCATGGTTTGAGGGCCGCTGCCTTTGCTGTGAAGTCTGCGAGGGCGTTGCCTTTTGCTTCTGCAGTGTCGGCTTTAGTATGAGCTTTCACCTTTAGGATTGCTACTTTATCTGGTAGGAGTAGGGCTTTCATAAGGTTCTGTACTGCTGCACCATTCTTAATGGGATGTCCTACAGAAGTTAAAAATTGTCTGGCCTTCCATATTGGGCCGTAATCATGAGCTATGCCAAATGCATACCTGGAATCAGTGTAAACGTTTGCTGTTTTACCTTCTGCCACTCTACACGCCTCAGTGAGGGCCTTCAATTCCGCTTCTTGTGCTGAGACATGCGAAGGCAGAGCTTCTGCTTTTAGGACATCATGTTGTGTGACTACTGCATACCCGGTATGGAATCGGCCATCCTCACCTTGGTACCGTGAACCATCTACAAAAAGCTCAAAATGTGCATTGTCAATAGGCGTTTCAGTAACTGATTCAAAACCTGCAGTTTCTTGCTGCATCAATTCTAGACAATCATGCTGGTGTTTTGAATCAAATAAATCAGAATCATGCTGTACAGAATTTAAAAATAACTGATCTGCAGTACCCAAATCCCCCACCCCCCCATTTGAATCGGGATACTCGATTGGAAGAAGAGTAGCCGGGTTCAAGGTAGTGCACCGTTGGAAGGAGATGTTAGGAGGCATGAGCAAGGCACATTGTAACCTTATTTGACGAGCTAGAGACAGGTGTTTAGGTTGTACTTGAGTGAGTATACTCTGGATGTCATGAGGGGTGAGAACCACTAGGGGGTAGTCCAGGACCAACTCAGAAGATTTGTCAACCATTGCTTGTACTGCTGCTACCGCACGGACACAGGAGGGGGCTCCTCGGGCCACCGGATCCAATCTCATGGAGTAATACCCAAGTGGCCGTGGACGTCCTCCATGTTTTTGTGTCAACACTGCCGTCGCATGACCAGAAAGTTCAGTGCAGAAGAGAGTGAAAGGTAGAGTGTAATTAGGAATTCCCAGTGCTGGAGAACTGAGAATAGAGAGTTTTAGTGTATGGAAATTGTCAGTTGCTTCAGGAGTGAGAGAGAAAGGAACACTTGGAAGACAATCATAGAGTGGTTGCATCAGGGATGAGGCAGAACGGATCCAAGGACGGCAGTATGACACAAGCCCCAAAAAGGTGCGGAGTTTGGCAGCAGAAGAAGGTACAGAAATGGCTTGAACTGCAGCTTTTCGTTCTTCTGTGAGATGTTTGGTTCCTTGAGCTAGGCAATGGCCTAGAAACACAACCTTTTGTTTACAAAGCTGTAATTTTTCCTTTGAAGCCTTGCAGCCATTTTCTGCAAAAAATTTTAGAAGAGAAATGGATGCAGATTGACATGTTTTCAGATCCTCAGCACAAAGCAGAAGGTCATCAACATATTGCAACAGCACAGTTCCATCAGGCGGAGTCCAGGCCTGCAAAACAGACTGGAGTGCCTGGGTGTACATGTTTGGAGAATTCTGCGCACCTTGTGGCTGGACGGTCCAAGCGTATTGTTTACCCTTGAAGGTAAAAGCAAAAAGGTACTGGCAATCCGGATGGATCGGTACACTGAAAAACGCATTTGCAAGATCTATCACTGTAAAAAATATCGCAGTGGGCGGGACTTGTGCTAAAAGCGTATGTGGATTTGGCACTACTGGGGTGTCGAGTACAGTTACTTTATTAATTTCCCGAAGATCATGTACCATGCGATAAACATCTGGTTGTCCCTTTTGTGTTTTCTTTTTAAGTGGGAAGAGGGGAGTATTGGCTGGTGATGTTATTTCCTGTAGTGCCCCCATTTGAATTAAATCTGTAATTTGTGGGCCTATAGAATCCTCTTGGGCCCTACCCTATGGATATTGTTTTACTTGGGGGGCTACGCATCCTGGTTTTAGTGTGACTACCATGGGTGTCACATTCATATGACCAATATCTGTTTTAGACTTGGCCCAGAGTTCCTGTGGAACTTCCTGTAATATTATTTCCTCTTCTGTATTTAAGAGGAAAATTGGCTGTGGATCATCTAGAGAAGCCACCATCTGGCAAAATTGTTCTGCGTTTGTTTTTGCAAAATCAATCTGCACTGTTCCTTCTTCAGTAAACTGAATGGAAGCTGACAGGGCAGAGAGTATGTCTGTGCCCATAACTGACAGTGGAATATCATCACTCACCAATAGTTTTGTTAAAACTGTCTGGTCTCTGAATTTTATGGGGAGAGGGTCTGTTTCCTGAAGTTTCTTAGGAACTCCTTCAAGACCTACAACAGTTTGAGCTGTATTTTGCCGGTATGCTGGAGGAATTAGGTGGCTTTGGATGACTGAGGTTGCTGCCCCTGTATCAACAAGGAAAGGAATTTCCTTATTGAGTACTTCCCCTTTAAGAAAAATGGCCACACCCTCTTTTACATTGCTCATGGGGAAGAAGGGCAGAGGGTCGCCGACTATTCAATCTTGGTTTTCTATTTCTCCCTTGGCGACTCGTGCTTTTGTGGGTTGTTCACTACCCCTCTGCTGGAGGAATTTTCTACACTCCCGTTTAAAGTGCCCAGGCTTACCACAGAAATGGCACTTAAGGTTATGTTTGGGATGGGTGCCCCGTTTTATTTTGTTCTCTCCTGTGCTGTATTGTGCTATCATAACAGAGCTATGTCCTTTTTTGATTTTTAAATTTAGTTCAATGCCCTTGGCTGCTTGCACCAGGCCTGCTGCTTCATATTGTCTCCACTCAGGCTTGTTATCCATGAGTTTAGACCTCAAGGGTTCTCGCAACCCCTCTACAAAGGCCATGCTAAGTACATGGTCACCCAATTCTTGTATGCCCGTATACCCCAGATCTGACCAACGTTGTTGAAGGTGGGCATAAAATTGCTCTACACTTTCATCCTTCTCTTGTGTGACATTAGAAAGAGACAGGGAGGATTCTTTTAATTTTTCTTTTGCCCAACGTTCTAGACCCATTAAAAATATCTTACCACTTTTTAATTCTCTATGTTTAATTTTATCCCAATCTGTGCCACAATAGTCTGTCACATAATTTAAAATTATAGTTCCCACTGCCTCCCCTGTTTTTAACATAATCAAAGGACCCAGATCAGTCTATGTTGCAGAGTATGTGTCTTGTATTTGTGATATCTGTCTAAAGAAAGGCATAGGTCTGGTCATGGGGTCTGGTAATTGCTGTATAAGTGACATATGCTCTTGAGGTGTCCATGGTCTATATTTAACTTTTTGTGAGGTCATATCATATTGGCTCCTTCTGCCTTCCCCCTGTGTTACATCAGCTCCTATACCACTCTCCGCTCCCTGCATCTCCTCCTTGTCCTCTTCTCCATGCTTCCACTCACTAGCCTTGGATCTAGTGAGCATAGGCATAACCGGTTTGTGCCGAGGAGCTCCGCAAGCAGGGCAGCTCTCTCTCCAATCCGGGTTTTGTTGTCCACAATGCCAGCAGGTCCATCCCTCCTGTCCAGTGTTTGACCTTGGAGTGGATGGCTTGGCATAGGGTGGGGGAGACTGTTGGAATTGAGATGAAGGAGGGGGTGAAGGTGGAAGAGGGAACTGACCTGGCAATGGGGGAGCATAATATATCTGTCCTTTGAATTCTTTTCTCTGATATCCTGCATCTTCTATATCTCTACTTGCCTTTTTCCAACTATTCAACATTTCCTGTAATCCATTATCTTTTGCCCACCCAGCATGACTGTCTGAAAACCTTTCCCACTGCTGGAGATCTAATACTCCTGTCCCTTTATATCCTATGTGCTTAAACAATTTATCACATCCTCTACCAACTGCAGCTCTGCCTTCTCTTTCTTGTACAATTTCTTTAGCTGTCTTCCATACCTTATCCTCTTTACCAGCAGTATTGCCCATGGCTGGCGGTTTATGTACACCAAGAGGCTTATTATTTTTATTCTTTTATACACATAAAACAATCCCCTGACCGTTGAAATATACAAACGGAACTGCAGGGGGCCCTGTCCAGAATCGTGGCCTTGTTAGGGACTCCTTTCAGCGTCACTGATCAGGTTCCTGTTAACACGGGACACAGAGATTTATATTTGCACCCCGGAGGTCAGGTTCCGTCGATCAGGTCAACTCATCAATCACTCACTCGTGCATAAACAGGCACACATAAAGACAAAAACATTTGAATGTCAGTTACTACTTTTTTTTAAGTGTCAGTACTTTCTCACTTGTCTGTAAGTGTCGGTACCTCCCAACCCTGCTTATTTTTCCCCCGTCTCAACTACTTCTCTTATACCTGTAAGAGGCTCCCATCAGGGATTTTATCCCCTGAAAATTTTAGGCTTCCCTGGTACAATTTATACCATGCCTTCCAGAGATCGGCAAGAGGGTTTCATATTCTGTACACTGACCATGCAAAGTAACAAATAAAGACAATAACAGTTAAAGAACACCCGCACAGCATATTCAGCCCACCATATGAATTCTTAAAAAGCTTGAAGATTTATAAGAGGCATGCACTTCTTACCCCTCGGACAGGAAAGGAGCAGCCAAGAAGCACGGATAGATTGTGGCAAGATAAAGCCTTACCTTACTGCGCAGTTTTTGTAAATCCGTGGTTCCGAGTGGCTCCTTATCCCATCTGGGTCCGGGGGGGTTTGAGGTGCAGGTGGTCCTCTTGTTCCTTCAAGCCCCACGTTGGGCGCCAATTACTGTTAAGGAATTCAATGTTCCGTCAATATGCTGTGAGGCTCCAAATCAGAGGTGGTTATGGCGGCCGCCGTGAGAAAGCAATGAAACACAGAGATCAGGCCTGTGTCTAGAAGCAATCTGTGTTTATTCTGTACATTGTCATTTCTTATACAAAAAATAGGAGTATCAGTAGGCGTATCAGTAGGCGTATCAGTGCAAAGGCTAGTGTTACAAAGTTCAATCTGTTATACTGAGGTCAAAGTACTAAGGTGGTGAATAATTGCGTTTTCTCAATAAACATGGCTTCTTTTGTTGGAATGTAGACTGACTGTCTAGTACCTTGATTCTTTATCACAATCTACATTTTAATCACATGCCCTAGACAGCAGTTAATGATCGAAGCATTCCATTATCCTTTGATCATTGTAACGAGATTAACAAGATCTTGGAGACATGATGGACAATTAAGATTACACCTCTACTTAATGTAATTAAGTACTAACATAAATGTACAAGCATTTATCAGAGCTTTTCATAGGACACAGAATAGAGTGTACAATTTAGGCCTAAAGCCTCCGGAAACGTATATCAAAGATACATACATATATAAATTAATATGTTCATAACCCTCACACCAACCATTCCCGGTTTGGCTCAGAAAGTTAATTCCCTGTGCGTGGACTCTTTATTACCAACAACTGGATTCGCTGCAGAGGATGGAACGGTGGCGTCACCCGTGACAAAAAGAACTAAGGTAATCCATCATTGGGTTTCCCCTATTATTTAATAGTCTTCCTCAGCCCCTTGGACGTGTTCCTGGTTACCCTCCAGGTGGGAGACGGTAGAGCCAACGTGACAAAGCCCAAACTCTACCCCCCATTCTCTTAGGCTGGGGCCCACTACTCGGACGCTGCATTAGTATACCCAAGTTTAAATACCATTCTGTTAGTCGCCGCCCACTGTGCAAGCTTTTCTAGATCTTTCTAAATACTCTCTCTCTTCCCTAGTATTAGCTATCCCTCCTAGCTTTGTGTTGTCGGCACATTTGATCAGTTTTCCATCAATTCCCTCCTCCAGATCATTTATAACAATGTTGACCAACACTGGGCCTAGGACAGAGCCTTGTGGTCACCACTTGATACATTCTTCCACTTGGATGTGCAGCCATTTATCACCCCTCTTTGAGTACGATCACTCAGCCAGTTGTGAATCCACCTAACAGTTGCCTTGTCAATCCCAGATTTGGTCATTTTTTCAATAAGTATGGTATGAGATACTTTGTGAAATGCTTTACTAAAGCCAAGATATACTATATCCACCGCATTTTCCTGATCAACCCAGTCGGTGATACTATCATAGAAGGAAATTAGATTAGTCTGGCATGACTTGTTTGTTACAAACCCATGCTGGCTCTGGTTAATTACTCCATTCTCATCCAAGTACTTGCGTACATGCTGATTAATAATTTGCTCAAAGATTATAGATGAGCGAGTATACTCGCTAAAGGCAATTGCTCGAACGAGCATTGCCTTTAGTGAGTATCTCCCCCGCTCGAGACTGAAGGTTCGGGTCCCGGCAGCGGGCACGGAGCTGCGGGGGAGAGCGGGGCGGAACTGAGGGGAGATCTCTCTCTCCCTCTCTCCCCCCTGCTCCCTCCTGCTGACAGCCGCTACTCACCGCTCCCCGTGCCAGCACCCTAACCTTCTGTCTCGAGCAGGGGAGATACTCGCTAAAGGCAATGCTCGCTCTAGCAATTGCCTTTAGCGAGTATATTCGCTCATCTCTATCAAAGATCTTTCGTGGTATAGAGGTCAGGCTCACAGGCTGGTAGTTTCCTGGATCTACTTTCTTCACTTATTTACCCTTTTTTGCCCTTCTCCAATCTTCTGGGACTTCTCTAAGAATTTTCACAGATTTCGGCAAGTGGTTCAGCAATTCTGCTGCTTCCTTCAGTATCCTAGGATGTAATTCATCTGAACCTGGACACTTGAATTCATGTAAGTTAGGGTTCACACAGGCGTATTGTCACTATATATTACACATGTGTATTTCCTGTGCATAATACACAGTCAATGGAGGCAATTAAAGTCAATGGACTTTCATTCTTCCATTCACACCTGTGTGTGGGCACTGCGTATCGATAAGCAGGATAAATAAATCGCAGCATGCTCTATTTCTTTGCATAACATATACAGCCATTAAACGGGCTACGTATATACACGTTCATTGCATATGGGCAGCATTTTGATACGCATCATGAACTAAACAGAATGGGTAATTTGAAAAGAAATCAGAAAATCACACTGGACATGTCTATGACATCAGATTCCCAGGCATGCGCAGTGCCAATCGCAGCCCATATGCAACCTCTACCAGCAGAGCATATGGGCTGTAATGCGTACAATGCTGTGGGAGACTCGCAGCTTTGCATGCTTACACCCATGTGAGTGAGCCCTTAGCTAAGTGTTCCCCCACCATCTCTCTGCTTACAGATAGCCTGCATTCTTTTATTCCCCCAATAGCACAGGGAAGATCAGCTGATGTTACATCTACTTTCTGAGAAAAAACAGATACAAAACAGGAATTTAAAAGTTTGTCCTTCTCACCATCATTCTTAACCAATTCACCATTTTCATCTTGTAAACATCCAATAGCATCTCTGACTTTTCTTTTGCTTTTGATATACCTCCCAAATCCTTTTTATTGCTTTTGGCCTCTGTTGCAAGCCTCAATTCATTATCAGCTTTAGCTTTTCTGACATTTGCCCTACAGTTTCTGCAGACCCCATTATCTTCTTCTTTAGATATTTCCCCCTCTTCCCATTTGATAAACATATTTTTCTCCCTCTATAACATGTGGACAAGTTCTGTGTTCATCCATCCTGGTCTCTTTAAATGCTTCCCATTCTCCCTTCTTCTAGGGATTGGTAACGATTGTGCTTTGAGAATCTCATTTCACAATATTTCCCAACCTTTTTGGACAGGTCTGTCTTTAACCCCTTAAGGACCAGACAGCTTTAGGGATTTTACCCATGTGGCGGTTTTACTGCCCTATTTTGTTTCCTTTAGCTACCAAATTATTTTTGCTGCGTTTTTTTTCCCCGTGACATCTAGGGCGATTTTAAAATATCTTTTATATTTTCCAATTTTTAGTTTTATTGGGGGTAAAATGCTAAATAAAAAAGATTTTTTTTAACATGTATAGTTTTTTTTTGTAAATTTAGTACATTTATGCTAAAATAAAGTATGGGAACAGATTCCTCTATTTGTTTTGGATGCTTTTATATACAATATGTAGGGTTTGGGTTTACAGGGTGCTTATAGCGACAGTTTTGGTTGGCGTCAGCTTTGTGTTATTTTCTTTCTTATGTATATATTGTTGTTTTATTCTGTAATTTTGTTTTATGTGTGTATGTAATCATGTTTTTTACTATCTATGGCCCCCATGACATCATATAAGACCTTGGGGGACATTCAGTTTTTTTTAATTTGACACTTTCCAACTGCTGCTGGGGCGTCCATAGGAGCCCCAGTTATAGGGGAAAACAATCCCTGTAGTGACATTAGTCACTGGCAGAGCTGCCCAAGCTCTAGTATGACTCTTCAGCTCTGCTGTGTCAGGGAACCCCGGCGGTCACATGACCCTCCGTCTGCCGCAGTGAAAGACACTCATTGAGCGCTGTGTACTCTGCAAAGGAAAAGGCAGAAAGGGTTAACATCCCCTCCTGCCTTCACCTCCAGGTTATCAGCTGTCACTAACCTGTCCTGCCTCTGATTGATTTAAGCCCAGGACCAGGAACCGTATATTTACCATGCCTGGTCCTTAATGAGTTAAGAACATCCAGCCATTGGATTCTTCCTCTTTCTGAGTCCAGTAAAATCTGCCTTTCTGAAATCCAACCTTGAGGTCTGAGTCTTCTCAGGTCTTCCTCCCCTTGTTATCCAACATCCAAGGATATCATGATCACGGCCTCCTAAGGTCCCAGCCACCCTTACTTCCTCAACCATTTCTTCCCTGTTGGTAAGAATTAGGTCCAAGATAGCAGACCCCCTTGTTTTCTCTTCTCCCTTTTCTGCCTGTGGATTATAATATAGTCAGTATTATTCTCAGCCTACAGGTGGTGATGTATATAATGTACACATCTGTATGTAAAACACTCAGTATCATTTTTAGTCCATTCACTTCCCTTTTCGGCTCTCTACAGTACTTCACTGCTGAGTTCAGCGCTGTCTGCTGGTGATCGGTACGGAGATGTCGGAGGCTGTGACTTATGCGGACCTGAGATTTGTTGAGCTGGAGATGAAGTCTTTTGGTAACATCTTATTGTCTTCCTTTCTTTGGGTGTCTGTGTGGGGGTGGGGGGTGTATTTCTGCAGACCCTTCTATCAGGTGCCACCTTCACCTGTGCCAGAGGGATGACACCTGTTGCATCTCTGCTATATACTATGATTGTGGAACTTTACATACCTTATAGGGGTCAGAGCTCTACTTCCCTGATACAGAACTCCAAATCCCCTGCATAGACCCTGCAGATTCTTTGTCCCTGCAGCCACCACTAGGGGGAGCTCACTGTATACTGTTATTATGGCGATCTTTGTATATACAGGAGGCTTCTGAGCTCCCATCACATAAATGGGCCATCCATAGTGACTTGTAGTGGGGCCTACAGGCAACATTGTGTTTTATGATTGACTTATAGGATGATTTTAATGGGGATCACAGCATTCCTTGGGCCACAAGAAGAGATTATTATAAGGCTCCGCCCCCTCTGTGTGCAATAAATGTGCTTGTCTACTGTTGAGTATTTTCCTCATGGTGCACAGAGGACTTCTCATCAATAAGACATAACAGGAGATCTTATTGGCCCTAAAGGCAGCTCCATGTGAAATTGTCTTCTGCTGGACCTGCAGGCTGTTTTATTAGGGGTCCATTATGGTGTTAGAGCCTGAGCCCTTCGGAGGATCCTCTGGTGGGTGTGATGCAAATATAATGGGCTATTTGTAGCCCTGCATCTTGTATCCATAGAGCCATGAATGTTCACTGTATACATTATATGGATTGTAGAACTGAGTCTTATAGACCTGCTGGAGACGATGTTAGTATCTGCACATAGGGTCACCATTGTCTTGTAGTTCTACCACCATTGTCTATAGAGTCTGGTGATAATAATAATAATAATAATAATCTTTATTTGTATAGCGCCAACATATTCCGCAGCGCTTACATAGACGGGGGATACAGAAAGACAAAAGTACAAAAAATTACAGAACCACGGTTACAATCGTAATCAGTTGGTGGAAACAATAGGGGTGCGGGTCCTGCTCCAACGAGCTTACATACTACAAGTAATGGGGTGATACAGAAGGTAAAATGGCTGGAGGTGTGCACAGTATCGCGTGATGGAGAGTGAGGGATGCTATATACAGACAACAGTCAGACATTTAGCTATGCGACGGCAGAATCAATATGACTACAGGAGCGGTTTATGATGGCTAGCAGGGATTGCGGTCAGTAGGTCAGGGAACATGTTATCAGGCAGTGTATAGAGGAGTTTGTTTAGGGAATTCGGTATGCCTCCCTGAAGAGGTGCGTTTTTAGAGCACGCCTGAAGTTTTTCGAGTCCTGGATTGCCCGGATGTTCTTTGGTAGTGCATTCCAGAGGACTGGTGCTGCTCTGGAGAAGTCTTGGAGGCGGGAGTGAGAAGTTCGAATTAGAGGGGTGTGCAGTCTGGTTTCGTTAGCAGAGCGGAGAGCCCGGGCTGGGTGATGGATGGAGATGAGGGAGGCAATATAGGGGGGCGCTGTGCTGGGGAGGGCTTTGTGGATTAAGGTAATAAGTTTAAATTGAATTCTGTATTTAACGGGCAGCCAGTGCAGTGACTGGCACAGGGCAGAGGCATCTGAGTAGCGGCTGGACAGGAATATGAGCCTGGCTGCCGCATTCAGGATGGATTGGAGAGGGTAGAGTCTGGTGCAGGGGAGGCCGATCAGCAACGAGTTGCAATAGTCGAGCCGTGAGTGGATGAGGGCAACAATAAGCGTTTTCAGCGTGTCTATGGTGAGAAAAGAGCGGATTCTTGAGATGTTCTTGAGGTGCAGCTGACAGGTTCGGGCCACTGATTGGATGTAGGCGGTAAATGAGAGATCTGAGTCGAATATGACCCCAAGGCAGCGTGCATGTTGTTTGGGAGTTATGGTGGCGCCACACACTGAGATGGAGATGTCAGGATGAGGTCGGTTGGTGGAAGGAGGAAACACCAGTAAGTCAGTTTTAGAGAGGTTTAGTTTTAGGTAGAGAGAGGACATCGTGTTAGAGACAGCAGACAGACAGTTGGTGATGTTTTGGAGGAAAGGTGCAGAGATGTCACGGGAAGAGGTGTATAGCTGGGTGTCATCAGCATAGAGGTGGTAATGGAGGCCAAAGCTCCTGATGGTTTGTCCAACAGGGGCTGTGTAGATAGAGAAAAGGAGGGGGCCAAGGACCGAGCCTTGGGGGACCCCAACAGCAAGGGGAAGAGAAGGAGAGGTAGAGCCAGCAAAGGAGACACTGAAAGAGCGGTTAGATAGGTAGGAGGAGAACCAGGAGAGAGCAGTGTCCTTTAGGCCGATGGAGCGAAGCATACTGATGAGGAGTTTGTGGTCAACAGTGTCAAATGCTGCGGAGAGGTCGAGGAGGATCAGTAGGGAGTAGTCACCCCTCGATTTGGCTGATAGTAGGTCGTTTGATACCCTTGTAAGGGCAGTTTCTGTAGAGTGTTGGGGTCGGAAGCCAGACTGTAGGGGGTCGAGGAGAGAGTTCTCTGATAGATAGCTTACAAGGCGGGAGTAAACCAGCCGTTCTAGTAATTTGGAGATGAAGGGGAGGTTTGAGATGGGTCGGTAGTTGGCAGCATCTGTCGCATCCAGAGTCGGCTTCTTTAGCAGTGGGGATATGATGGCGTGTTTGAAAGAAGAGGGAAAGATGCCAGAGGCCAGAGAGAGGTTGAATATAGTGGTGAGATGGGAGATGACCACTGGGGAGAGGGATCGGAGGAGATGTGAGGGGAGAGGGTCGCTAGTGCAGGTGGTGGGGCGAGCAGAGAAGAGCAGTTTGGAGACTTCTTCCTCTGTTGCTGGTCTGAGTACAGACAGTGAGCAGGAGCTAGATGCAGTGCTGACAAGACTAAGGTCAGGGCTAGTCTGGGATTGGGAAGTTATTTCTTGACGGTGATCTATTGTCATTGTCTAAGGACTGAACTGGGGCGTCATGTATATTTGGAGCTGGGTGCTGCCATGGTTTTAGAATCAGTCTTGTTTGTCCAACCTGGTTACTGGTCACTCAGATTGGGACCTTCTCAGAATAAACAGCTCCATGCATCGATGTTTGTGATACAGATATCCAAGCCATAAATCATATCAGGTATAAAGGACAGGGGAGGGTGGTGGGGAGTCAGAAGCATTGGGACCTGTGATGGGGAACATCCTCTCATATTGGGGTTCCCAGGAGCCCCCTGTTCTCTGTCATATCAGGTATAAAGGACAGGGGAGGGTTCGGGGGAGTCAGAAGCATTGGGACCTGTGATGGGGGATGTCCTCTCATATTGGGGTTCCCAGGAGCCCCCTGTTCCCTGACTTTTCACCATTGCTTCTCCGGCTGACGCATAAAGCAGATAAGTATACCTCAGGCTCTTGGTGATGGGAGCGCTGATGTAACCATTGTTTAAGAATTGGTTACAATATGTTTATACAAAATCACCTGTTTTTATGTAACTTTGTTTCATTTTTATCATTTATCCACTTGTATTAATACATTGTGTTGGATCCGCCCACTTGTCCTTCTTTAAAGCCGTAGCCAAACTTGTAGTTTTCAAGTTGGCAAAACAGATGGGCTAGTCTGAGTTTGGGTGGGGTCTCAGTACAAACTCAGTACAAACAACAGGAGTCTTAGGGGGCCCATAAGGCCTCTCTTCTCCATATAGGTCCAGTACTATGAATAAAGCATTATAGTTGGGGGCCCTGTTACAGGTTTTGCATTGGGGCCCAGAAGCTTCAAGTTATGCCTCTGTGCAGCATGGTTTAGGTATGGGTACGGGTACAGATACAGATAGAGGGGGGGGGGGGCAGCTCACCTTTTGCATCAGGGCCCCTGAGCCTTTAGTTACGCCCCTGTTGTGTTATAACTATTCAAGCCAAAAATCATAAAAAGTATAAAGTCTAAAGAGGATTCTGGTTAGTCAGAAGCATTGGGACCTGGGATGGGGAACGTCCTCTCATATTGGGGTTCCCAGGAGCCCCCTGTTCTCTGTCATATCAGGTATAAAGGACAGGAGAGGGTTCGGGGGAGTCAGAAGCATTGGGACCTGTGACGGGGAATGTCCTCTCATATTGGGGTTCCCAGGAGCCTTCTGTTCTTGGTCATATCAGGTATAAAGGACAGGGAAGGGTTCTGTGGAGTCAGAAGCATTGGGACCTGGGATGGGGAACGTCCTCTCATATTGGGGTTCCCAGGAGCCCCCTGTTCTCTGTCATATCAGGTATAAGGACAGGGGAGGGCTCGGGGGAGTCAGAAGCATGTTAGACCTGTGATGGGGGATGCCCTCTAATATTGGGGTTCCCAGGAGCCCCCTGTTCTTGGTCATATCAGGTATAAAGTACAGGGAAGGGTTCTGTGGAGTCAGAAGCATGTTGGACCTGTGATGGGGAACGTCCTCTCATATTGGGGTTCCCAGGAGCCCCCTGTTCCCTGACTTTTCACCGTTGCTTCTCCGGCTGACGCATAAAGCAGATAAGTATACCTCAGGCTCTTGGTGATGGGAGCGTTGATGTAACTATTGGTTAAGAATTGGTTACAATATGTTTATACAAAATCACCTGTTTTTATGTAACTTTGTTTCATTTTTATCATTTATCCACTTGTATTAATACATTGTGTTGGATCCGCCCCCTTGTCCTTCTTTAAAGCCGTAGCCAAACTTGTGGTTTTCTAGTTGGCAAAACAGGTGGGCTAGTCTGACATTGGGTGGGGTCTCAGTACAAACTATGCATTGTGACCATGGAGTATAAAGTTACACCTCGGGCAGCCAGCATATATTAGTCACATCTCTGCATCTATAAAATGTACTCTACATCCGACTTATCTTACATTTCTGGTAATATTTTTGCCAGTTTCATACATTTGTCTGTCTGGGGTCAGCCACACCCCCTCCAACAAACCTCGCCTACTTTAAAACAAAAGCCCAAAACTTGCACATTTTTGCAGACATCCCCAGTTCATGACTTTGTAATGCCAGAAACTGATGTGAAGATTTTTATGAATGTCCTCCATAATGAGAGTGAGAGAGAGATGGAGCATGGTCAAGTAATCAGTTACTCAAAAATATCAATGCTCGATCGAGCATCAGGCTTAAACGAGCATGCTCGCTCATCTCTAGTAAGTACACTCGCCTCGGCACAGCATATTTGCGCAGTGAATGGGGTACATTTACACGCGTGTCTGCGCTTAGCACTGTCGGTTCTGCCAGTTCACACGGGCGCAGACACACCCGATTCGTGGATTAAAGGCTACTTAGTCTAATGGGGGCCAGCTGTGTTCTGCCTTTCAATGAATTGCGTGGCGCACTAAGCGGTTGCGTACATAATGACTGAGTATTTGCGCACCTCCTATAGACTTCTATGGGCCATTAGTGCACAAATACGCAGGGAAACAGAGCAGGTCATATTTTTTCGCACAAGAGAAGATTGTGCGCAAAACCCCCGCAGACGTGATCGGTGCTATTGTCCGCACATCGTGTGTGTATATTTTATGGGTAGTATATAGCAGCCCGTATAACCATTACTGCTCTCTTACAGATGACTTGGTGGAGACGGACGTGGAAGATGGCGAAGCTATGTACGAGAACGTAAGCGGTGCAGCACCACCAAGATCCAGAACCAAACCCCCGGAGCGACCCGCTGCGCCAGAGGAGCCGCTCCGGACAGGTAGTAGACGGCATGGCGGGATCTGTCTGTACAGTACAGTATAGGGGTGGTACATGTGTGTTATATACAGTCTGTACAGTATAGTGCCGTACATGGGTGTTATATACAGTCTGTACAGTATAGGGCAGTACATGTGTGTTATATACAGTCTGTACAGTATAGGGGCGGTACATGTGTGTTATATACAGTCTGTATAGTATAGGGGTGGTACATGTGTGTTATATACAGTGTGTATAGTATAGGGGTGCTACATGTGTGTTATATACAGTCTGTATAGTATAGGGGTGGTACATGTGTGTTATATACAGTGTGTATAGTATAGGGGCGGTACATGAGTGTTATATACAGTCTGTACAGTATAGGCCTGGTACATAGGTATTATATACAGTCTGTATAGTATAGGGGCAGTACATGTGTGTTATATACAGTCTGTACAGTATAGGGGCGGTACATGTGTGTTATATACAGTCTGTACAGTATAGGGAAGCACATGTGTGTTATATACAGTCTGTACAGTATAGGGGCGGTACATGTGTGTTATATACAGTCTGTATAGTATAGGGGCGGTACATGTGTGTTATATACAGTCTTTACAGTATAGGGGCGGTACATGTGTGTTATATACAGTCTGTACAGTATAGGGGCGGTAAATGTGTGTTATATACAGTCTGTACAGTATAGGGGCGGTACATGTGTGTTATATACAGTCTGTACAGTATAGGGGAGCACATGTGTGTTATATACAGTCTGTACAGTATAGGGGAGCACATGTGTGTTATATACAGTCTGTACAGTATAGGGGCAGTACATGTGTGTTATATACAGTCTGTACAGTATAGGGGCGGTACATGTGTGTTATATACAGTCTGTACAGTATAGGGGAGCACATGTGTGTTATATACAGTCTGTACAGTATAGGGGCGGTACATGTGTGTTATATACAGTCTGTACAGTATAGGGGCGGTACATGTCTGTCATTTACAGTCTGTATAGTATATGGGCGGTACATGTTGTTATATACAGTCTGTATAGTATAGGGGCGGTACATGTGTGTTATATACAGTCTGTACAGTATAGGGGCGGTACATGTGTGTTATATACAGTCTGTACAGTATAGGGGCGGTACATGTGTGTTATATACAGTCTGTACAGTATAGGGGCGGTACATGTGTGTTATATACAGTCTGTACAGTATAGGGGCGGTACATGTGTGTTATATACAGTCTGTATAGTATAGGGGTGGTACATGTGTGTTATATACAGTCTGTACAGTATAGGGGCAGTACATGTGTGTTATATACAGTCTGTATAGTATAGGGGCGGTACATGTGTGTTATTTACAGTCTGTATAGTATAGGGGCGGTACATGTGTGTTACATACAGTCTGTACAGTATAGGGGCAGTACATGTGTGTTATATACAGTCTGTATAGTATAGGGGAGCACATGTGTGTTATATACAGTCTGTGCAGTATAGGAGCGGTACATGTGTGTTATATACAGTCTGTATAGTATAGGGGCGGTACATGGTGTTATATACAGTCTGTATAGTATAGGGGCGGTACATGTGTGTTATATACAGTCTGTATAGTATAGGGGTGTACATGTGTGTTATATACAGTCTGTATAGTATAGGGGCGGTACATGGTGTTATATACAGTCTGTATAGTATAGGGGCGGTACATGTGTGTTATATACAGTCTGTATAGTATAGTGCCATACATGTGTGTTATATACAGTCTGTATAGTATAGGGGCAGTACATGTGGGTTATATACAGTCTGTAGATTATATGAGTGTACATGTGTGTTATATACAGTCTGTATAGTAAACGGGCAGTACATGTGTGTTATATACAGTCTCTATAGTATAGGGGCGGTACATGTGTGTTATATACAGTCTGTATAGTATAGGGGCGATACATGTGTGTTATATACAGTCTGTATAGTATAGGGGTGGTACATGTGTGTTATATACAATCTCTATAGTAAACGGGCAGTACATGTGTGTTATATACAGTCTCTATAGTATAGGGGCGGTACATGTGTGTTATATACAGTATGTATAATATAGGGGCGGTACATGGGTGTTATATACAGTCTGTATAGTATAGGGGCAGTATATGGGTGTTATATACAGTGTGTACAGTATAGGGGCAGTACATGTGTGTTATATACAGTCTGTATAGTATAGGGGCAGTATATGGGTGTTATATACAGTGTGTACAGTATAGGGGCAGTACATGTGTGTTATATACAGTCTGTATAGTATAGGGGCAGTACATGTGTGTTATATACAGTGTATATAGTATAAGGGCGGTACATGTGTGTTATATACAGTCTGTACAGTATAGGGGCAGTACATGGGTGTTATATACAGTCTCTATAGTATAGGGGCAGTACATGTGTGTTATATACAGTCTGTATAGTATAGGGGCAGTGCATGTGTGTTATATACAGTCTGTATAGTATAGGGCCGGTACATGGGTGTTATATACAGTCTGTATAGTATAGGGCCGGTACATGGGTGTTATATATAGTCTGTGTTGTATAAGCCCGGTACATGGGTGTTATATATAGTCTGTGTTGTATAACGACGGCACATGGGTATTATATACAGTCTGTATAGTGTAGCACTGGTACATGGGTGTTATATATAGTCTGTGTTGTATAAGGGCAGTACATGGGTGTTATATATAGTCTGTGTTGTATAAGGGCAGTACATGGGTGTTATATACAGTCTGTATAGTATATGGCCGTACATAGGTGTTATATACAGTCTGTATAGTATAGGGCGGTACATGTGTGTTATATACAGTCTGTATAGTATAGGGGCGGTACATGTGTGTTATATACAGTCTGTATAGTATAGGGGCGGTTCATGTGTGTAATATACAGTCTGTGTTGTATAAGGGCAGTACATGGGTGTTATATACAGTCTGTATAGTATATGGCCGTACATATGTGTTATATACAGTCTGTATAGTATAGGGCGATACATGTGTGTTATATACAGTCTGTATAGTATAGGGCCGTACATGGGTGTTATATACAGTCTGTATAGTATAGGGGGTGTAGTAGTGCTGTACACAGAAGGGCCTGTAGAGGGCTGCAGATAGGACTTCTGGTTCGAGGGTTAACACAAAGGGGTGAAGCAGGAACTAGAAAAGGGCCAGTTCCTGCCAGAATCAGGTTAGAGAGGGAGAAGACCAGTGCAGCAGAGGGAGGTGCTGCAGGCTGGTGGCCTAGCAGAGCCCAGAGCCCAGAGCCCAGAGCCCAAAGCCCAACAGGGACGACAACCCTGGACTCACACCCAAGTTGAGAGAGATGTTGGCTGAGAGAGCCAGATTCGTGGAGCTGCAAGGGCTGCTAGCCCAGGGTCTAGGGCAGACCAGGAGTCTGACCGGGAAGACGACCCTAAACTCTACACCCTGGTGGGGTGCTCATATGGACTGTGTAGTTCCTTGTTATATGATGTGCTGTGATGAATAAAGGCTGGCAGGAGCCAGATGAAGAAATCCACATCTCCTGAGCAGTTATTACACACGTGGTGCGCCATTTCTATATAAGAGAGGTCTTCCGAGGCAAGTGTAGCCCGCTTGCTACAGGGGGGTACATGGGTGTTATATACAGTCTGTACAATGCAGGGGCGGTACATGGGTGTTATATACTGTCTGTATAGTATAGGGTCGGTATATGGGTATGATATACAGTCTGTACAATACAGGGGCGGTACATGGTGTTATATACAGTCTGTATAGTATAGGGGCGGTACATGTGTGTTATATACAGGCTGTATAGTATAGGGGCGGTACATGGGTGTCATATACTGTCTGTATAGTATAGGGGTGGTACATGGGTGTTATTTACATTCTATATAGTATAGGGGCAGTACATGTGTGTTATATACAGTCTGTATAGTATAGGGGTGGTACATGGGTGTTATTTACAGTCTGTATAGTATAGGGGTGGTACGTGTGCTATATACTGTCCGTATAGTATAAGGGCAGTACATGTGTGTTATATACAGTCTGTATAGTATAGTGGTGGTACATGGGTGTTATATACAGTCTGTATAGTATAGGGGTGGTACATGGGTGTTATATACAGTCTGTATAGTATAGGGTGGTACATGGGTGTTATATATTGTCCGTATAGTATAGTGGCGGTACATGGGTGTTATATACTATCCGTATACTATAGTGGCGGTACATGGGTGTTATATACTGTCCGGATAGTATAGGGGCGGTACATGTGTGTTATATACAGTCTGTATAGTATAGGGTAGTACATGGGTGTTATATACAGTTTGTATAGTATAGGGGTGGTACATGGGTGTTATATACTGTCCGTAAACTATAGGGGTGGTACATGGGTGTTATATACTGTCCATATAGTATAGGGGGTGGTACATGTGTTATTTACAGTCTGTATAGTATAAGGGTGTACATGGGTGTTATATACAGTCTGTATAGTATAGGGGTGCTGCATGTGTATTATATACAGTGTGTATAGTATAAGGGTGTACATGGGTGTTATATACAGTCTGTATAGTATAGGGGCGGTACATGGGTGTCATATACTGTCTGTATAGTATAGGGGTGGTACATGGGTGTTATTTACATTCTATATAGTATAGGGGTGGTACATGGGTGTTAGATACTGTCCGGATAGTATAGGGGTGGTACATGGGTGTTATTTACAGTCTGTATAGTATAGGGGTGGTACGTGTGCTATATACTGTCCGTATAGTATAAGGGCAGTACATGTGTGTTATATACAGTCTGTATAGTATAGTGGTGGTACATGGGTGTTATATACAGTCTGTATAGTATAGGGGTGGTACATGGGTGTTATATACAGTCTGTATAGTATAGGGTGGTACATGGGTGTTATATATTGTCCGTATAGTATAGTGGCGGTACATGGGTGTTATATACTATCCGTATACTATAGTGGCGGTACATGGGTGTTATATACTGTCCGGATAGTATAGGGGCGGTACATGTGTGTTATATACAGTCTGTATAGTATAGGGTGGTACATGGGTGTTATATACAGTTTGTATAGTATAGGGGTGGTACATGGGTGTTATATACTGTCCGTAAACTATAGGGGTGGTACATGGGTGTTATATACTGTCCATATAGTATAGGGGGTGGTACATGTGTTATTTACAGTCTGTATAGTATAAGGGTGTACATGGGTGTTATATACAGTCTGTATAGTATAGGGGTGCTGCATGTGTATTATATACAGTGTGTATAGTATAAGGGTGTACATGGGTGTTATATACAGACTGTATAGTATAGGGGCGGTACATGTGTGTTATATACAGTCTGTATAGTATAGGGGCGGTACATGTGTGTTATATACAGTCTGTATAGTATAGGGGTGGTACATGTGTGTTATATACAGACTGTATAGTATAGGGGCGGTACATGTGTGTTATATACAGACTGTATAGTATAGGGGCGGTACATGGTGTTATATACAGTCTGTATAGTATAGGGGTGGTACATGGGTGTTATGTACTGTCCGTATAGTATAGGGATGGTACGTGTGCTATATCCTGTCCGTATAGTATAAGGGCAGTACATGTGTCTTATATACAGTCTGTATAGTATAGGGGTGGTACATGGGTGTTATGTACAGTGTATAGTATATGCATGGTGCATGTGTATTATATACAGTGTGTATAGTATAGGGGTGCTACATGTGTATTATATACAGTGTGTATAGTATAGGGGTGTACATGGGTGTTATATACAGTCTGTGTAGTATAGAGGCAATACATGGGTGTTATATACAGTCTGTATAGTATATGCATGGTACGTGTGTGTTATATACAGAGTATAGTATATGCATGGTACATGTGTATTATATACAGTGTGTATAGTATAGGGTTGCTACGTGTGTGTTATATACAGGGTGTATAGTATAGTGGCTGTACACGTGTTATGTATAGTGTGTATAGTATATGCATGGTACTGGCGTCACGTGACAACACTGTTAGTACTAATTACCATCGTTTACATCTGCATGTTCTTTTTGCACTGCACGCCACCGAGCTGGGCCACGTTCTGCCGATGTCGGGGAGAGATCAGAGCCACCTGTGACAGCCATCTTGAGAACCCCTTTGTCTCCTCCGTATTAGCCGGCCTTCCGTTTGGACACCCCAAAAGCCTTGGCGTCATGAACAGGATGATGCCTCTGTGCCGCACAGGTTGGAAGGGCCAGTAAAGGACTTTCTTTGCCCTCACTTCTTGATTATGCTAGCAACTTCACTTGGGACACAAAGTATGTTCAGAGAATGCGCTACAAGCTGAGATAGGAATGTGTAGTGTTGCCTAGAAAGGGGACTTACTGGACATTCCTGTTATGACCGAGGATGCAGATACAAAAAGGGAGGTTTAAGATGCCACCCAGCCAACCCTTCTTACCTGCCACAAAAAGCCCGTGAGTTGTGAGAGAAAAGTAGAGGGGAGGGAAACCCCCACTCTGGAGCTGCAAGAGGGAGGAGCCAGGAGCCACCCTGAGGCGGAGTCAGCAGTGCGCTCAGAGGACTCAGAACAGTGCGTTGGAGTTAGAGGAAACTCAAATGGTTGGCAGTGAGAACTCGGAAGATATGCAAGGTGTGCCATCCGGCTATGCACCTGCAAACATCCATAGTACTTTGGGGAAGAGAAGGAGATACAGAACCTTTTGCCCTTCATCGTAGACAGGCAGGGAAAACCGTCCATCAGACAGAATCAGCATCCCCTCTCATCAAAACACCCTCATTCCTCAAATAGTGCCAAGGGCTCCATATCTGTGTAAATTTACCATGGTCGCTCTTAGACCAACTAGATAGTTCTTCACTCTTAGACCAACTAGATAGTTCTTCGAGGTTGAAGATAAGGTCACCCTTCTCTCTCCATTGTGTCAGTGACGGGGGAGTTTTTTTGGAGTCAATGAAGAGGCAGCCACATCTAGCAGGAAGGCAATTAGTTTGTGCTTTACCGGATGACAGGTAGCGGAGGGTTTCCATAGGAACAACATCTCAGGTGTAACCATTAGGTTTGGGAAATTGTCCTCAATACTCCCTTTGCCCCCTTCCAAAAAGGTGACAGTATCGGACATTCCCACTAAATATGTAGATATGAGCTTTCTTATGTATTACACCTCCAGCATCTGCCAGAAGAAGCCGATTTGTATGCATAGAGCCCCTGCGGAGTCCTGTACCATCTCTATAGTAATTTATAGTAGCTCTCCTGTGATAAAATGCAGCGGGGGGGGGGGGGGGGGGGACCAAAGGCCATTTTCAAAATTAGGTTGGTGTCCCTCATAGAACAAGAGATACCGAACTCCTCCCAGGAGGTGAGAAAGGAAGGCTTAGAAAGCAGTGGAGGGGTAAATTCACAATTTTCCTAGACTTAATATTGTTCTCCCTCAAAGCCCTTTCGATGTGCGTCTGAGGTCTGGTTGTTTTGTACTGCTTGAGAAAGTCCCCAAACACTCTAGTCACATAAGCCTTCTGCAGGAAGGAGAGGGTAAGGAGAGGGTCTGGTCAGGCACAAGGATTTGTAGGAGGTTTATGAGAAAGTACCTGCAGGTCACCTATATTAATACCCAGTCATTTCTTCCAAATGCTAGTGGTGCACAAGGTATAGACAGTGTCTAGAAGCTTATAAATACCCCCAATGGGGTGATTGGTGAAGGCCTAGGAGCCAGCACCTCTTTTAGTCCGTCCAAGGTCTCGCAGGGTCCCCTGATGAAGCAATTGAAGCCCTTAGATCTGTATTTGCTCTTTGAAGGGAACCCAAAGTCGGCTATCAGGGTATCTCCGTATGAGCCCGCTTCTATTTCCAGACAAGTGTTGTGGTTACCTTTTCAGTTGTATTTCTGGTTCCATTTCTATTGCGTGCTGTGTCAGGTCATCACTTCACGGGCTCCTATAGGGATAATCAGGGCCCAGGAAGAAGACTGTGGGGCCGTCTTTATCGAGGCAATGACTCCGCTCCTGGGCAGGGACCCTTCACCCTGCCTGCTAGGCTAGGGCTAGGCCTCCTTCTCCTTGGAGTGGTGCTACTGATTAGCATAGCGTGGTGTGCCTCTATTTTCATCTGGTTTACGTATTTCTGCTGTGGTGAGCACTGTTCTTCAGTACATAGTATTAGCAACTGCAGTGTTGTGAACATCACCCTGCGTCCGTGTGGAGCGTGGTGCTCGTGTGCCGCATGGACGTGACAACCTGATCCCTGACCGGTAGGGCCAGGTCCATCCAATAACCAATCTGGATGGCCCTGTAGTAATCGTAGATACTAGGGAGGTCGATGCCCATCTCTAAGCCCGTCCTAACCATTAGGCTATAGGCCAGTCTGGGTGTCCTCTCTCTCTCCAGACAAACCCTGAGAAAGCCGAACAAAGAGATTGAAAAAACCTCACATGAAGATGAATGGGGAGCATCCGACTCTTATAAAGAACTAAAGCACGTACGATTTCAATATATCTATCCTGCCAAACCAGGATATGAAAGGCGGATGATACTGCCGCAGGAGGCTCTTTACCTGAGCTAAAAGGGGCGGGAAGTTGGGTAGGAATAGGTCTTCTGCTTTCTTGGTAAGCCTGACTCCCAAGTAGTTCAATGACGTCTCTGCCCAAGAGAAAGGAGAACTGGCCTTCAGAGCTCTACAGCGGGCTGCAGGAATGGATACATTTAGGACCGTGGATTTTGAAACCTTAACTTTGAAGTTGGATATGAACCCCTCCCACTGGTTTCACAATGGAATCAGAAAAGGAAGATCCCACGCACCCGTTGTGACCTAGCGGTGTGGAGGACTAAGAAGGACACTTGGACATTTTATTTTTATGTTGTTGGACTTCTCAGCTACAGGTATAATTTGATATTTTTCTTCAGATTTTTTGCAGTAATATAGCATGGTTTCCTTATTTTTTTTCTTCCACTTGGTAATATGGGGCTTTAAAGTTAAACTCCACATGGTCTGTTATTGCACTAAGTTCCAAATGTGTTTTTCTGCGCATTGTTTGCTTCATTTGCCTAATAATATTTAGTATCATTCTTATGTTATAGTGTGGGGAGCGCTTAATGAATATTTTTGAATGAAAATGTATGAGAGAGTTATAGTAATGTTATAAGTAAAAGTACAGGAGTGGAGTTAGGAGAGCCTTATAGTGCAGACCGGGGGTATTGTTCCAATGGGATTTAGTCTAATGTGAATAAATGTCTAGAGGAAGGTGTGCTGAGGCCCATTTAGACACAACGATTATTGCTCAAAATTTGCTCATCAGCCGTCTTTTGAGCGATAATCGTTGTATGTAGCTGCACTGACATCCTGCAGTTTTCGTTCTCCCGTCGCTCATCCTTGTCTCTCAGGCTGCTGACAATGAGCCTTATCAGGAATTCACAGCGGGATACAGCAGATACTATTGTAATGTCTGGGCTCTTGCTGTGTGACGTTGGTGGTAGTCAGGGAGACCATGCAATGCTCTACTAGGAGCAGGCACAGGAATTCACTTTGACAACTCTGTAGGTAACAAGTCTCCTATATGGAGAGTGTAAATTGGATGCTGGGTGGCAGCGATGCTGCCCCCTAGCTCAGCCTACCACTACTTTCTGTATATGTAACTGGTATAAGAGATAAGATGAACCAATAAGTATTAGCTTTTAATAAAACTGCCTACATAGTATTTAAGGCTCTGTTATGATGTCACAAGTCCGTCTAGATTTGAGAACCTTTATGTCTCCTAGACTCATTAGTGTCGACACTGAATAAATGTTTGTTCATTTCCTATGTCCCTGGGTATCGTATTGGATGTCGGCTCCTATTTCATTACGAGCAAGAGAAACCAAGTAATCTTGTAGATATGAGACCTTTTAATGGCTAACAAAAATACATGATGTAACGAGCTTGCGAACTTCTCGGGTTGTTCTTCACCAAAATGGAATAGATCTGAAGAGGCATGAATATTTATACATACTTATGACAGGGCAAATACATGGAATAAACTGAATATAAGGAATTATTATATAATTCTGCTCATGGCTGTGGCAGGAAGAAGGACCTTTCAAGACTCCTTCCTCACAATGGCTCACCTGTAGCAGACCTTCTCCATGCTTCACTTCCTAGCTTCTCCCCCACCACATCCCGCACTGCACATACCTTTGCTCTGCCTGATTTCCCGCAGTCACTGCACACTTCTCATCTTCCTGTACGGGGCCCTTTCTTCTCTCCCTCTACTGACCAATCTCTGGCGCACTCTCTGTCACACCACTGTCTATCAGCCAATCCCCAAAACCTTCACACAGGGCAGACTGGCCAACGAGAAATGGGTCTGCCAGCAACCAATAGTAAGGGTTTATTGGACCCTGTTGCTATTCAGATTTCCCTTCACTGTGAGATGCAGGTGACTGCTTGAACCACCTCACCACAGCAACAGCTTTATATTGGACCCTTCTGGGTCACTACACCAAGACAGATCTATATGGTACCAGGCAGACTCCACTGACCATAATAGGGTCCATCCACTTTCGCTCAGCCCCCCAGCATATTCAGGGTGATGGAGATGTGGAGGGTGATGGAGATGTGGAAGGTGATGGAGATGTGGAGGGTGATGGAGATAGTGATGGTGATGTAGTCTCTCCTGGACTCTGGTATATTATAGGGTATTATCCGTACATACTATAAGGTTACCTATAAACATCCGTACATCGTTGAGTATCATTGACTGTTCTTTGTCTCCTTAGGACTTTGGGCCCGGACTTCCCTCCTGTCGCTGCTACATTTACTGCTTTCTCTCATGTTAGTGGCCTCCACTATTGGACTGGTGGTGAAGTGTAAGTGATGCCGGGAATGATGCATTGTGGGTAATCTTCAGGGTTGAGCACATCATGAGGTAGGAATAGTACATAGGACTCTGGTGTACTGGTACTTTGGGGATCAGCTCACACTTGCATTATAAGGAAATTTTTTGTGATCTAACCCAGGAAAGGATGAGAAACAAACCTGACTTGTTCTCCTCCCTCCGGGCTCCACGCTGGGTCACCGCTAAAAGACTTCTTCCTCCGTCTTCCACATGGTGCTCCTTTGCTGAAGTCATCTCTCTTCCTTCTTCTTCCTCTCGTCTGACTCGCCTCCCACTTCCTCTCTTAACTCCACCCATTTCCCACTACTCACTCCCACTTAACCCTTTTGATCCCTGCCCCCCAGTCCCTTGCAGCTACATTATGCATTTTGCTGCATGCAATATTTTTTTTAATTGTTTAGAATTTTTAATGATATTAATGAGGAAATGGAGGCTTTGTAAATATTTATGAACATGTCAGTAAACTTTTCTCCTTTTTGTTTTTGTTCCAATAGGGACTTCACCTCATCACTCCTACAATACACTGCAATCCCCTGTACTACAGTATATTATGCTACCACAATACAACTTGCCTCTGTCATTAGGAGTACTAAACATGGCAGACCTGGATGCGTAGAATTGCCATGATATCCTCTTGGCACCCCCATGATTGTGTTGTAGGGGGTGATGGGATGACATGAGTTGCCCTCAGCCTCTGTTTTGGAACTCAGCTGGCACCTGCCTGTAGTGATAAACCCCCGCAACCTTTGAACTTTTAGATTTACCAGTCTGAGAATAGAGGAAATTAGAACAACGTATTACTCAGTGTGAGAATGACCTGTGCGCCCCTCGGGTCACTTTCATGCCCAGTGCAGCGGCTCAGCACCCATTCAGTCTGGTTGATTACTAGTAATACCCTCCAGTCTT
Organism: Eleutherodactylus coqui; assembly: GCF_035609145.1. Classification (NCBI taxonomy): domain Eukaryota; kingdom Metazoa; phylum Chordata; class Amphibia; order Anura; family Eleutherodactylidae; genus Eleutherodactylus; species Eleutherodactylus coqui. Next base: position 4,678,198 of record NC_089841.1, read on the forward strand.
ATTAATGATATTTACTGACAGGTGAACCAGAACTTATTAGATTCCAATATATAAGCGAGGGGGCCATAGATGATGTCGTCATGTCATTTACATGTTCTATTCTTGTGGGAGGATCATAGATGATGTCATCATTTCATTTATGTCAGATTCTTGTGGGAGGGTCATAGATGATGTCATCATGCCATTCACATGTCCTATTCCTGTGGATAGGTGGGAGGGTCATAGATGATGTCATCATGTCATTTACATATCAACGATTCCTTCATTTCCAGATATGGATGTGTCCCATCAGTTCCACCATCTTTCTGTAAGTCACACAGAGGTCACCCAGAGGCTTCAGAGGAAGGAGAAGGATTTAGCAGCCGCAGAGAACATTCTGGAAAGTATCCGGGGGGAGACAAAAGAGATGGTTTGGCATCTTAATACATCATTACTGGCATATCAGTGGACCTCCAAGGAGTCTACTGATGAGAAGGTGCAGTTGGTCAGGGACAAGGAGGTCCTTAATACGTCTTTACTGCAGTGTCAGCGGACCGCCAAGGAGTCTACTGATGAGAAGGTGCAGTTGGTCAGGGACAATGAAGTCCTTAATACGTCTTTACTGCAGTGTCAGCGGACCGCCAGGGAATCTACTCATGAGATGGAGAGACGTCTGCAAAACGTAACGGCACAGATGGAAAAACTGCAGAAAGGTACGAAATAATTAACCGGTTGTCACCATGAATAAAACAGCTCACGACACGAAGGATTGTGGATGGAAGCCGGTATCGGCATCTGGCGGGGATCAGAGCTACATGGGGAGAAAAGGAGGAGAAGAGGGGCAAAAGCAGAGAATAAGGAAGAGGAAAGCCAGAGTAGAGAAGGATAAGACAGGGAGGTGGGGACGAGGATGTTGGGGAGAATAAGCTGACTAATGAGTGCAGCTCTGAAGTATAAGGCTGCCTGTCCACGGCCGGGATGGAATATCGTTAGCGATATTCAGTGGCGGGAGTCCCACAAGGTCCCACAATGAGTCTATCTAAATGATAGGCTCCCAGCTGAGAATGGGGCAAATCACGGCATTCCCAGATTTTAATCACGCGAGCGGAGAACTGCTATGATTTTCCGCTCGTGGACGTCGGGCTGCGCTTTTCGTAGTTGCCCTATGAAAAGTGTGTCATGCAAGTTATCGCTGCGGATCTCGCTATGATGTGTTGCCCGTGCACAGGCAGCCTAATACTGGATGTAACTCAGGATCAGTACAGGATAAGTAATGTAGGTATACAGTGACTCCACCAGCAGAATAGTGAGTGCAGTTCTGGAGTATAATACAGCATGAAACCCAGGATCAGTACAGGATAAGTAATGTATGTACACAGTGACTCCACCAGCAGAATAGTGAGTGCAGCTCTGGGGTATAATACAGGATGTAACTCAGGAGCAGTACAGGATAAGTAATGTATGTACACAGTGACTCCACAAGCAGAATAGTGAGTGCAGCTCTGGGGTATAATACAGGATGTAACTCAGGAGCAGTACAGGATAAGTAATGTATGTACACAGTGACTCCACCAGCAGAATAGTGAGTGCAGCTCTGGAGTATAATACAGGATGTAACTCAGCATCAGTACAGGATAAGTAATGTATGTACACAGTGACTCCACCAGCAGAATAGTGAGTGCAGCTCTGGAGTATAATACAGGATGTAACTCCTCATCAGTACAGGATAAGTAATGTATGTACACAGTGACTCCACCAGCAGAATAGTGAGTGCATCTCTGGGGTATAATACAGGATGTAACTCAGGAGCAGTACAGGATAAGTAATGTATGTACACAGTGACTCCACCAGCAGAATAGTGAGTGCAGCTCTGGAGTATAATACAGGATGTAACTCAGGATCAGTACAGCATAAGTAATGTATGTACACAGTGACTCCACCAGCAGAATAGTGAGTGCAGCTCTGGAGTATAATACAGGATGTAACTCCTCATCAGTACAGGATAAGTAATGTATGTACACAGTGACTCCATCAGCAGAATAGTGAGTGCATCTCTGGGGTATAATACAGGATGTAACTCAGGAGCAGTACAGGATAAGTAATGTATGTACACAGTGACTCCACCAGCAGAATAGTGAGTGCAGCTCTGGAGTATAATACAGGATGTAACTCAGGATCAGTACAGGATAAGTAATGTATGTATACAGTGACTCTACCAGCAGAATAGTGAGTGCAGCTCTGGAGTATAATATAGGATGTAACTCAGGATCAGTACAGGATAAGTAATGTATGTACACAGTGACTCCACCAGCAGAATAGTGAGTGCAGCTCTGGAGTATAATACAGGATGTAACTCAGGGTCAGTACAGGATAAGTAATGTATGCACACAGTGACTCCACCAGCAGAATAGTGAGTGCAGCTCTGGAGTATAATATAGGATGTAACTCAGAATCAGTACAGGATAAGTAATGGGTGTACTCAGTAACTCCACAAGCAGAACAGTTAATTCAGCTCTGGAGCATGATATGGAGGCTGTATCTCAGGATGAGAACAAGATCACTTAAAGCTACAGATGCTGTTTTGCACCAATGAGAGCCTGTAATAACAGCTGCCTCTTGATTTCTGCCCGCTGCGGTGCTACCATGTGGAGTTTTTCCTGCCCAGATCACCATCCACATCATCCACATCCTGCACAGCATTAGTTCTGAGGGTATATTTGCTCGCAGTGAAGTGGAAAGTGATGTCACACGTCCTTTATGTGGACTGATAACAGACATGATGCCGTCTCTCTCTCAGTGCCGGAGCTTCAGGTTTTGCGGTCCTTGTATAATTGCTGTCTGTGTCTGAGGATCACACTTACCACTTAACGGTTTCTCTTCAAAATTAATTATTACATTTAAGAACTAGAACCTCCGTCACTGAAGGCTTTCTGTAATAGTCACCGAGTCGCCCTCACGTGTACCGTGTGTAGTAATCACTCACGGAGTCGCCCTCACGTGGGCCATCTCTAATATTCAGCCATCGAGTCGCCCTCACGTGGGCCATCTCTAATATTCAGTCATCGAGTCGCCCTCACGTGGCTCGGGGCACCAGGCAGCGCTGTAACTGAACACACGCCCTTCTATTTCCGTAGACCTTTGTCCGGATGGTTGGATATTGTTCGGAAGGAAATGTTTATTTATATCCGAAGAGATGAAGTCCTGGGAAGGAAGTCAGGGTTATTGTGAAGTGGAGGGTGCCAACCTGCTGGTGGCGGAGCGGGACGACGCTGTGATGAAGGTACGGAAGGATGATGGGTGTTGTGGTTGTCCGGCGCTGATGCGCCCATCTATATAAGCTCTCCATTGAATTGATGCATGACACATCGTCACTGTGGATGTCTTTGGCGCTATGTCAGCACTTGCTGTAGAGCGCCGCCCAGCTCTCCGCTATCTGTCCGACCTAGCCGCGGTATATTAGTGGTGCGCCGTGCCAGGAACATGCGCACTAACATTGTCTGCATCTCAAGGTTCCTTAACACGGGGCGGTTATTGCCTGAATAATCCGTAGAAGCGGTGACCTTCAGTGATAGTCGGCCCGTGTACGTGCGGCCGCCGGCCAGGCACCGCGCCAGAAGTCGCTCTCTTGTCGGTGTTGCTTGGTTCACAGCTCGCCCATTGGCCTTGTAAGCGGCCAGTCCTTCATCTATGACAATGCCTGTCTGCAGTGAATGGCGGTGAGAAGCTCCGCCCACTGCGCCTCCATTATCTGCATGACTCTTGCTCATATGTGATAGCACCGGGCTGATAGTTACCGGGGGGCGGCTGCTGGGCCCGCTGCGCCCGTCAGTCATCCTGTGTAGCCGTACCTTTAGGCTGTTCTCACACGACCAATGAAATCGTTGCACAATATCAATTCACTATTTTTCATCGCAGGCTGGAATAAATCGCGGCATGCCCGATCTTTGGGCGCCCTTGGAACGCCTCACATGGCATCGCCCATTGTTTACAATGGGGCCAGTAAAGCATCACACGGTGTGCGAGGTGCCCACGAGCGCGATGCACGGTTTACCCATTATATGCCGCGTTGGAGGATCGCTACTTCCTGAAGTGATGTAGCGCCTGGCATCTGCGGGGACGTCACACGTTGGGGAGTGTGATGTTGGGAGCGATGTGGCACTCGCCCGTGTGTAATTAGCCTTAGTCTTTGCTGTGACCTTGCCTCTCAGGGATCGGGCTGTATACAGGGGATATAATAAGTCTACGCCGCACCCGTGTTATAACGTCCGGTTAGAAAATCCAACCAAGATGAAACACTTCAGATCTCTCCCCTCCGTCTGACCCGTTATCCGGGCGATCCAGGGGAAGACTTAAGGCCCTTTTAGACGCAACGAGAATCACTCAAAGCCGTCTTTTGAGTGATTCTCGTTCTGTCTAACTGCAGGGACAGCGTGCAGTGTTTGCGCACGAGTCGCTGATTGCTGAAATTTAGTGTGCTGTTATCAGCCGACTGCGCTGATAAGATTCTCTGTGCCTGTGTCCTGCAGTAAATTCACAGTGTTCTATTACTGGCCGCAGTGGTGTCCCGCTCCGCCTGCATAGTCTATGGTAGCTAATTAGTGACTATAAAGTATGTAAAGATGATCGCTCAAAACTGTCACTCAGCAAGTTTTGATCGATCATCTATGAGTGTAAATGGGGCTTTCTTCTACCCCTGTAGGTCAGCGCCCCCTGCTGGTTCAGTGTCTGAACGGGGCAGCAGATGAGCTGATTGCCTCTTGTTCCCTCTGGCTGCTCTGTGTGACGAGACAGAAGTATATTACAGCGGTCACTGTTTGTGTTGTGTCCCCCTCCCATATAACCCGTAGCCCCCTCCCCTCCCCCGCTCATTAATGCCCCTGGTTGTGTCTCTTCTAGCAGCGCTCGTGTGTTTGTTGGTCCTTGAACTCTTTTTCTTTGATTCTAGGCTTTTTCTATTAATAATAAAGTCAATTTTTGGGTCGGCAAAATGTTAAAACGGGGCTTAAACAAGAAAAGTTGGGAATGGCCGAACAGCCTTGAAATGTGAGTAACATTGCTCTCTGTTATCAGCTGTTTTGTCTGGGATCCTCAGTAGGATCGCCGCACGATGAGTGTGGAGCTCCGTCCGTCCCTCACTCACATACACACAGGGGATTTATTGCTTCAGTGACTAATCGGCCCCCAACATTCATACAGGGGGGTGCAAACTGACACGTTACCTGCACCGATACATTGTAACAAATGATAAATTATTACTAGGGATGACATAGGGGACACTATGACTACTGGGGTCACTACGGGGACATTATTACTACTGGGGTCACTGTGGGGGTCCGCATTACTACTGGGGCCACTGTGGGGCACACTAGTATGACGAGGGACGACATAGGGGACACCATTACTACTGAGGCCACTGCGGGGGACATTATTACTACTGAGGTCACTGCGGGGGGCATTATTACTACTGGATCCACTCTGGGGGTCAGCATTACTACTGGGGCCACTGTGGGGCACACTATTATTACTAGGGATGTCATAGGGGACACCATTACTACTGAGGCAGCATACCTTAAGCTTACGTACGGTATGTTTACATGTGATGGAAATGCTGCAGAAAGTCCACAGCAGAAATCAGCGGGAGCTCGCTGGCACACAGGAACAAAAACCCTGCGCAAATGTGTGCAGAAAATACGCTTACGCCCGTGCGAATGAGCCCTGAATATTTGCTGCATATCTTTGGTTTTTGCGCACATATTGCCTATAGAACTTACCATACAAAGGAAATTGCTTTTCAAAAAGCCCAAAGGATGTCCGAACCGGCCGGCTCAGGTCTGCCTGCAGGCTGCGCAAAATATGCAGCAACACGCATGGAACACGGACATTGGCTGCGTATTTTACACCCCACGGACTAGAGGTGTATCGCGCACCAGAATCGGACCAGCTGCTATTTATATCACACGTAAATATGTGCTTGAAACACACGTGTGACCACCCCGGAGCGAGCCGATGGGGTCATGCGCCAATGTGCAAGACGTACGCATAATACGGACTGAATACACGCCGGTGTGGTGGGAGTGCTGCAGAATGCCCACAGCAGAACGTTCTGCATCCAGCAGACAGGCGGATTCTGCACCATCGGTGGGATCTCTACCGGCCATTAGGCCAGTCCCCGCAGCTGATCTAATGCTATGTGGCGCTCCCCTGTACCACCTCCTCTGATGCTGGTCAGGTGAGGCCCCTACAGGCCGCCGGGAGCGGCGACAGCGGGAAGCCTTCGGAGGAGGTGAGGGGAGCGCCGCACAGTATGACATCAGCTGCGGGGACACGGCTGATCTCCAGTCATAATCCGCACTAATGGTACATACTTTATTGGTTTTTGGCTGCAGACGTTCTGCGCTATTTGCTGCCCGTCTTTTTGAACCGGCTGTATAATTTTTATAACCATAGGGGTAAAAATGATACATTGTGATAAGCTCCGCCCCTGACCACACCCCTCTGTCCCACTTTGACTTTGATAATCTGGTCACCTTACATAATACGCCTACCACAGGCTATGAGAGTCTAGAATGTTACATGCGTGTCCGCTGTGTACCGCGTATTCTGCACCAATATACCCCCTCACTCACATGGGTGTAACAAGGAAAGGCTGGACCACATGGCAAGAGTGTGAGTGCCGCCCCCGCGGAGCGTTCACCTGCCCCATGTAGAAGTTCAGGGAAGGAAGCACAGAGCAACAACTAACCCTTAGAAGCTGCGAGGAATCAGAATGACACTATATAAGGGGCATATAATACCACCGCCACACCATGATCACATACAACGCCACATAGTAAATGAATAATACTGCCACGCCATGATCACATACCACCGCCACATAGGGATGGAATAATACCGCCACAGCATGATCACATACCACCGCCACATAGGGATGGAATAATACCGCCACACCATGATCACACACCACCGTCACGTAGTAAAGGAATAGTACCACCACGCCATGATTACATACCACCACCACATAGATGCTTGATAAAGACCGGAGACGGTCGAAACGTCGCTGCTTGTACCGTTTATGGATTTGGAATAAAAGAACTTTGTTTTACTTCATCCTCTGGTCTGCTGCGGATCTTCTTTATTTATTTGGACTGCAATATATAAAGGTTGGTTCACCCTTATTGATCGGCTGTGCAGAAGTTCTTCCCCATGATTGGGTACTAAAAGTGGTGCTGCAGGACCTCTTCATCTATATTACCACCACATAGTGATGGAATAATACCACCACACTGTGATCACATAACACTGCCACATAGGGATGGAAGAATACCACCACACTGTGATCACATACCACTGTCACGTAGTAAAGGAATAGTACCGCCACACCACGATCACATCCCACCGCCATGTAGTAAAGAAATAATGCCACCACGCATGATCACATACCACCACATAGTGATGGAATAATACTGCTACGCCATGATCACATATCACCGTCACATAGTGATGGAATAAAACCGCAACACCATGATCACAAACCACCACATAGTGATGGAATAATACCGCCACACCATGATCACATACCACCACATAGTGATGGAATAATACTGCTACGCCATGATCACATATCACCGTCACATAGTGATGGAATAAAACCGCAACACCATGATCACAAACCACCACATAGTGATGGAATAATACCGCCACACCATGATCACATACCACCACATAGTGATGGAATAATACCGCCACGCCATGATCGCATATCACCGTCACATAGTGATGGAATAAAACCGCAACACCATGATCACAAACCACCACATAGTGATGGAATAAAACCGCAACACCATGATCACAAGCCACCACATAGTGATGGAATAGTACCGCCACACTATCACATACTACCGCCACATAGCAATGGAATAATACCGCCACGCCATGATCACATACCAGCGACACATAGGGATGGAATATTACCACCACACTGTGATTACATACCACCACCACATAGTAAAGGAATAATACCGCCACACCATGATTACATACCACAACCACACTGTGATGGAATAATACCACCACACAATGATCACACACCACTACCACATAGTGATGGAACAGTACCCCCACATAGTGATGGAAATAATACCACCACACTGTGATCAGATATTACTGGCACATAGTATAAGAAGAATACCGCCACACCATGATCATATACCACTGCCACATAGTGATCACATACCACCGCCACATAGTAAAGGAATAACACCGCCACACCGTGATCACATACTACCGCCACATAGTGATGAAATAATACCACCACACTGTGATCACATATCACTGGCACATAGTGATGGAATAATACCACCACACCGTGATCACATACTACCGCCACATAGTGATGAAATAATACCACCACACTGTGATCACATATCACTGGCACATAGTGATGGAATAATACCACCACACCGTGATCACATACCACCGTCACGTAATAAAGGAATAGTACCGCCACACCACGATCACATACCACCACCACATATTAAAGGAATAATACTGCACTGACATGATCACATACCACCGCCACATAGTGATGGAATAATACTACCACACTGTGATCACATATCACGAACACATAGCAATGGAATAATACAGCCACACCGTGATCACATACCACAGCCACATAGTGATGGAATAGTATTGCCACACCATTATCACATACCATCGCCACATAGTGATGGAATTGTACTGCCACACTGTGATTACATACCACCGCCACATAGTAAAAGAATAATCACAAAAAATGGCCGTTACTTACTGACTGAGGAGTGCATATAGATGCATCCTCCTCTCACCATGCAGGTAGCTGACTACCAAATGGAGGAGCCAATAACACCTGTGCAGGACACCGATAAAACAAACACTCACACTGCCTCCTGATAATGAGGGGGTGGCTGCTTGGTGTACACTCCCACACATAGTGGATACAGGGTGCCAGACCATTCTGATATATGTAGTTCAGCATGCAGACCAGCAACCTATTAATGACGCCAACGCAAGGAACCGGGAAGTGGTTAGTGAACTCAAGTGTCTTGCCCAACATCCAACCAATGCCTTGCATTTACTATCTATCATTCACATGCAGTGTGGCATTAAGACTCCAGGGGGAGCCCAGGGTGGCAGTACCAATGTGGTTCACTGAAATGCAGGGCAACCCGCCGAATTATCATGGCGTCATTAATAGGTTGCTGGTCTGCATGGTGAACTACAGATATCAGAATGGTCTGGCACCCTGTATCCACTATGTATGGGAGTATACACCAAGCACCCACCCTCCTCATTATCAAGAGGCAGTGTGAGCGACTGTCTCATCGGTGTCCTCACAGGTGTTATTGGCTCCCCCATTTGGTAGTCAGCTACCTGCATGGTGAGAGGAGGATGCATCTATATGCACTCCTCACCCAGTAAGTAACGGCCATTTTCTGTGATTGTTTTTAATTTTTTATTTCCCCTTCTGTGATGTATAGTAAAAGAATACTACCGCGACACCATGATCATATACCACTGCCACAAAGCGATGGAATAATACCGCCTAATAGTGATCACATACCACTGCCATATAGTAAAGGAATAATACCGCCACACCATTATCACATACCACCGCCACATCGTGATCACATACCACCGCCATATAGTGATGGAATAATACCACCACACTGTGATCACATATCACTGGCACATAGTGATAGGATAAAACTGCCACACCGTGATCACATGCCACCACCACATAGTAAAGGAATAATACTGCCCTGCCATGATCACATACCACCGCCCATAGTGATGAAATAATACCGCCACAGCATGATCACATACCACCGCAACATAGTGATGGAATAATACCACCACACCGTGATCATATACCACCGCAACATAGTGATGGAATAATACACCATGATCACATATCACCAACACAGAGTGATGTAATAATACTACCACACTGTGATCACATATCACCAACACAGAGTGATGGAATAATACCACCATGCCATGATCACATACCACCGCCACATAGTGAAGGGAAAATACCGCCACACTGTGATCACATACCCGCCATGTAGTAAAGGAATAATACCACCACACTGTCATCACATACCACCACCACATAGTTATGGAATAATACCACTACACCATGATCACATACCACAGCTACATAGTAAAGGAATAATACCGCCACACCACGATCACATACCATCACATAGTGATGGAATAATACCGCCACACCGCGATCACATATCACCAACACAGAGTGATGGAATAATACCGCCACAGCGTGATCATATAGCACTACCGGATAGTGATGGAATAATACCGCCATGCGATGATCACATACCACTGCCACATAGTGATGGAATAATACCGCCATACTATTACTAGGTTACAAGGTTATCAGTAATGCTGATAAAATAACTGCCCCCTGTGATCCTCTGACGTCTTCCCTCTTTGTCTCTTACAGGCGGGAGTCATTTTTGTGCTGGATGATCAGCGAGGGGAGCTTCCGCCAGGACTACTGTCAGCGGTCTGAACAACGCTTTATCTGTGAGAAGAACCTCGTGGTGCCGTCTCTGGAGAAGCCATACAGTTATACAGATTATTATAATTACTTCAGCTTCAGCCTGTGGGACATGAACTATAAATGTAAAATCGTTTAGTGATGAAACCGCTGTCATGTGACCCGGGGCCGGCGCTGCGGACTGTATACCGCCCACCGTGTCTGTAGAGACCCTCCTGTGTTACCGCTCTGTCCGCGTCTATTACATGAAGACAGCGGGTAGTAAACTAAACTGAATCACCCGTAGGAATCAGCGGGAGCTCGCTGGCACACAGGAACAAAAACCCTGCGCAAATGTGTGCAGAAAATACGCCTACGCCCGTGTGAATGAGCCCTGAATATTTGCTGCATATCTTTGGTTTTTGCGCACAGATTCCCTATATAACTTAACATACAAAGGAAATTATTTTTCAAAAAGCCCAAAGGATGTCCGAACCGCCCGGCTCAGGTCTGCCTGCAAGCTGCGCAAAATATGCAGCAACACGCATGGAACACGGACATTGGCTGCGTATTTTACACCCCACGGACTAGAGGTGTATCACGCACCAGAATCGGACCAGCTGCTATTTATATCACACTCGTAAAACATGTAAAACGCACGTCTGAACACCCCGGAGCGAGTAGGTGGGTCATGCGCCAATGTGCAAAACGTACGCATAATACAGACTGCGAATACGGTGTAAGTGATGAACATGGAGACATACAGAGACCTTCAGATATCAGTCACCTGCAGCCACCACCAGGGGGAGCCAAAGAGCTGTCCACCTGTCACTGCTGCTGCAGCCTGGAAGCATGACCTCACACGGAGACCAAGAGCTGCGGCAGCGCTGGACACAGCGGGGGCCCTGGAGAGGGGAGTAGGTGGCTACAAGTCAGACAACCCCTTTAACCCCTTCAGTGATGCCGCCAACTCTGGCCATGTGGATGTCCTGTTTTTTGTTTTTTTTTGGATTTTCATCTCAATTTGTCAAAAACCATAACTTTTTTATTTTTCCGCTGACACGGCCGGATGAGGGATGTTTTTGCGCAGTGAGCTGCAGATTGTATTGGTTTTCTTTTTGGGTCCATATAACGGGTTGGGGAACTTTTATACATTTTTTTTTTACATCAGGAGAGAATGCATCACTTCTGCCGTTGTGCTCTGTGGTTTCCCAGTGTTGCTCATTTATGCTGTATGACACATTGTTTCCACAGGGGGGGGCCATTATGACGATACCAAAATTACTAGAACTTTTTGTTGGGTTTTTCTACTTTTGCACAATAAAAACTCTTATTCTTTTCTTCTTCCTTTTCATTGCATCGCTGCATTAAAGTCCCCGGGCTGCCTTATGTTGCCATGGACGCAGCTCCCTGAGGGTGGTTTTGGTTGTACAGCTGTGGTTTTCATCGCACCATTTTGAGGTACATCCGGCCTTTTTGATCACTTTTATTATGTTTTTTTGTGACGCAAAATGAACAAAATAATCGTTTTGGCTCCATTTTTTTGAGGCCGCCTGTCCACGGCCGAGGCGGAATATCACTAACGATATTCTGCCGCAGGGGAGAGAACTGAGAGGTGTCCATGGTGAGCCTATCTGATAGACTCACCGCAGAGAATCGCGGCATGCTGCCATGTGAATCCCATGAGCGGAGAATCGCGATGATCTTCCGCTCGTGGACGTTGGGCTGCGCTTCCATACTTAGCCTATGGAAAGCACTCGCTGCGTTCCCCGGGGCCGGATTATCGCCTCAGACACCGCAGTGACATTTGGCCCGTGGACAGGAGGCCTTGTGCTTTTCATGTCTTCTGCTCTGTAGGACATGGATTGTGTTTAGTTCATTGTTCGGGTTGTTTCGGGCGCAGCTATACGATACAAGCATCTTTTTTTTTCTGAACATTCAATTTTTCTTGAAACATTTTCCAAAGGTTTCTAAGATATATAATGAAGCGTTCACAAACTGATGTGGTCGTCAGCGTAAAATAAAAAAAAAACATAAATTGTGTAACTTGAACAGGGTCAAAGAATAAATGAAGATAAAAGAAAGACAAACACCGCCTGGATCCGGTCATTGAACCATAAACAGGCAGATTTAGAAACGTTCGAGTAGCTAGGAACTTGGCATGTAATGAACGTTGCTTTGTTCTTTTACATATTTTTTATGTCGCTGTGGGAGACTTGAACCAGCGACCTCTGTACTGCAATGCATTATGGCAATTACTAACGATCTCATGCTATCGCAGATTCGAACCAGGAAGCTGTGTCTGGTTGCCATGGCAATCCATCATCACTCCTTGATAACGTCATACAGGGGGAGTGTATTCCCTCTGTGAACCATTTATATGCCGCAATCAACATTGATCGCGAGATGTAAGGGGTTAACAGAAGAGATCAGTGCTCCCACCAATCCCCACTATTGTAGCAGCAAGTTATTTGTAGGTCACAGCCAGCTTCTAGACCGTGGATGATAATTACCAGCCTCCCGGGACATAAACTTACATCATATGGCGTTACAGGGTTCGGTTGACCTCCATCGGCTGCACCCCTCCCCCCACCAATTAATGTAATATACAACTCCCACATTGGGTCCCGGCGTTCTCATATTTATCCCTTCTGCTGTGATGAGTGTGGATTCTGGGAACATCCCTTTAAACGTGTCGTCCTTTTCTGTAACTTCTCGTATCAGTAAATATTACTCTGGCCAACACGTATTGGTGCGGAGCGTTTGCTAGCTGATATACGGTATATTCCGTGTGCTGATTTCAGATGTGCCGTCCATTTCCCCTATCAGCTCTATTTCTGTGATCTAGGCACGGAGTGAATGTTATTACCCTGCTCCATATTACACATATGATGAATATAATTAAACACCGTACAAATTAGTGTTATTGTCTACCATATTGTGAGGCAAGGAACAGCAGAGTGGATGATGTAACAATGGATCCCAAATAGTGAGCATTAAACCTTAATGAGACGGACATTAGTTCAGGAAACGTCTTTCATGGGACGTTGGTGAATGAACTTTGGTCGGAGAGTCTCTTTGCTGACTCCGGCAGTAATCAGCCATCATGTTTATCCCATCGCCCCTGATAACGATCTTCCATGGTCCTGATGTCTTGGTGAAATCTTTCACCTTGTTCTTCGCTGAAGTCACCCAAATTATCTGGAAACAGCCCAAATGGCTGTGAAGGCAGTGACCCTCACTGCTCATATCACATCCCAGATCTCTGGAATCATTAAGCATATTGTTACTAGCTCAGCATCATTTGGTGCTTTGTGGTTGCCCAAAATGTTTTTAACAGCCTGAATGAATGACATCCATGCGCTGTGCTCTGCATTACTCATGGAGTCGACGAAGCCACTAGCATTTATAATTGTCTGATCTGTGGACCATCGAAAATGCCGGCTTTTATTGTTTCTGTACTTAGGCCAGGCATTTTCCTACATATATATATATATATATATATATATATATATATATAAAGCATCGTCCATCATAATCAAGAGCCTTCACAACCTGCTTCATCAGGCCTAGCTTTTTGTGAAGTGGGGCAGGATTATTTTGTCTCTTCCAACCAATGGTTCTCAAATCAAAGTCTTTTCCCCGACAACCATGTTCTCCCTCACAGGCCGCTGTCGTCTCACCCAGTGGTCTTGTTTGGCTCTAGAGTTCCAGAGGCACATAAAACACGGATATTTTGTGTACCCACTCTGTTGGCCTAATAGGAAATTGACCATTTTTACATGAACACATATCCCATCGATGATCATGATAGCTATGGTTTCGTATTCTTTCATTTTGGTGGTGTGGGCAATTGGTATTGACCCATATATGTTTCTATTATTCAAAACAACACATTTCAAACTGTGCTTTGAACTGTCAATAAATAGACGCTGATCGGGGGCGTGGCCTAACTGAGCACCAAGATGGCCGCTTGATCTTGGAGCTCCTCGAACCTTCTCCCACCAAAGCAACCTAAAGCTACAAAGGAAGCATCTTACATACCCTACTACGAACCTTGGATCCCTCTCCACTAACCGAGCTACCGGAACAGACGGCCCGCTTAGCCGAGGTGGACTGGAGCCTCTCGTAGCCCACTGACTACTCTAAAGCGACCTGCGACCACCTGTAGGACTTACCGTTGGTGCCGGCAGGTGAAGCTAGCGGAGGCGAGAACGCTACACCCGCTCGCTGTCTGCTGGGATCCGCCGGCGCGCTTGATGTCCCCGGCGGTCTCTCCCCTCCACAGGAAGCGATTGAGGAGCCTGGCCCGGCGGTACGTCCCGGTACATCCCGCGCCACCGCCCGGCGCTGTCCTGGTGGGTACAAACGCACTCCCTGCTGTGCTGTAGGCAGGAGAGAGGTGTGCCCCATCTGAAAACTCTGCACTGCCGTCCGCTGGCGCTCCGAAGGTCCCGCTGGGAGCCCTGTGGTGCCGGAGGGAAGCGAAGTAACTATCGCATATAAGCTCTGTATTACCGGCGGCTGTCGTCCCGAAAGCACACAACGATCCCATTACTGTGGTGGAGCTGGGCGAAGTGCCTGTCACTCGCATATAACCCGCACCTGCATCGGAGACTCCTAGCCAGCACCCCACTGTGTCAGGGGGAGAGGGGAAGCCTGCAACATCTGATAAACCCCCACTGCTAACTAACATCATATTGCAGAGCCAGTTTGACTTCCCCAGCTTGGCAAAGAACAGAGGTGAAAGAATAAAGGCTATTAACCCCTCGTTGCCCACAAGTGATAAAGTGAGCCCACTCCGGCTGTGCCCCGATGTCCCGACGCAAGTCCTCCAGAGCTCATGCGGGGCGATTGGAGGATTTCTTTGCTGCGCGGAATGCCGGCCCGCGAGAAGCGGCAACTGCGACTCCTGCGCTGATGTGTTCTCTCCATGAAGAAGGAGAATCTCCAACCTCCCGCTCCTCTTCACCCCGAGACTTGTCGCCCGACCGTGAGGGCGATCCCGAGGTAAGCAAGACACACAGACACCCGGGAAATGAGACCTCTCTGATATCACAGACATCAAAAGAGAGACCCCCCGACAGACGGACACACGGAGCTCACAAAATAGCCCCGGGTTCATAGAGTAGAAGTCCACTCTATGTCTCCCCTTCTGCTAGTCCTCTTAAGCAGCGCCCAAAACTAGCAGGAGATCAGGAAGAAAGAACAAGTATGCCTCCTGTAAATGACTCTCTACAATGCTTACAAAAGAACAGCCAGCAACAGAAGCCTTTATAAAAGAGATGATAGTTGCACTAAGGGACTCCTTACAGTCTAATTTTGATCTTCTATCCTCTACATTGAAAACAAGCCTAACGGAGTTTGATGAAAGGGTCACCCACACAGAAAACAAAATGGGAGAGCTCACGCACTCGCACAACGACCTCATCGACTCCCACTATGCCCTAGCAGAGGAGGTAGAATTGCTCAAAACCAAATTGGCAGACGCGGAAGACAGAAATCGCCGCAATAATATTAAGTTTAGAGGTATACCGGAATCTGTACCCCCATCAGAAATCACCAAATATCTTCAACAACTAATACAAGCTCTGCTACCTGACGCTTCGCCTATAGATCTGATTATCGACAGAGCCCACAGACTGCCTAAGCCCAAATTTATTCCGGATACAGCACCAAGAGACATACTAGCACGTATTCATTTTTTCCATATCAAAGAAGCGGTTATGCAAGCGGCCCGAAAACTTAATCAACTACCAGCTCCATACTCTAATATCCACCTATATATGGACTTATCGCAAGTCACCCTACAAGCCAGAAAGAAATTCTCGGCTGTAACCAGCACACTTCGACAAGAAAAAATCCCATACAAATGGGGTTTCCCCCCGAAATTGATAATCCAAAGAGAAGGCGTAAACCATACCCTTTTGAAACCAGAAGATGCGGCTGCTCTCCTGAAATCGTGGAATATTCAACTTCTTGAAATCGCAACCACACTTCCCGTCAGGAAAACCAGAGAAGTGGAGAGGAATCGACCTCTACACAACCCGAACCGCTGAAACGACGAAAGCACTTACTGCCAGCGATGAGAGTCTGGGAGAAGGCTCCACCTAAGTGAACTTTCCACCCCCCACAGATGAACAAGACCAAAATCTGTAAGGACTTGTTTCTTTACTTCTTTCGTGTGATACACATGCTAATGTTATTGCATAAGTTGATGCATGTTATTTTTGTCCCCACTGTTTTGAGAAGACACGTACTGTATTCCATGCCATATCCCAACAAAACAAGTATTCCGCATGGAGCTTGAACTCCTCTCCATTAATGCTAATGGGCTGAACTCCCCATTTAAACTTTCATCCCTGTGGAGGGAGGTCTTGTCCAACCATGCGGACATACTTTGTGTCCAAGAGACCCACTCTGCTTCCTCAGCTTCTCCAAAAATCTCGCACAAAAAATACCCTAATATCTATATGGCCTGTGCACCCAATAAAAAAGCAGGTGTACTAATCGCCTTCAGAGACACTGTGTCCTTAGAAGTTTCATATTCAGAACTTGATCCTAAAGGGAGATATGTAATCCTATCTGGAAAATTAAACTCCACTCCCTTCACAATTTTAAATGTTTACGCACCCAATAATGCTCAAATTCGCTTCTTAAACAAAACCGTAAAAAGGCTGAGGAGGCAGGGGATGGGTAAAATGATTTTATGCGGTGATTTTAATGTTATTCCAGATAGACTTATAGACTCATCATCACACTCAGTCAGGAACGCTCCTTCCCTACAGCCCTGGATCCAAAAAGAGGCATTTTACAATACATTTCGGTGCTTGAACGCCTCCGCCAGGGAGTACACATTCTATTCCCCCCGTCATAAAACCTTCTCGAGAATAGACTTGATTCTCGTGGACAGATGGACTTTACCATATGTCACTGAGGCAAAAATCAACCAAGCAACCTGGTCAGATCATGCCTCAATCTCTGCCAAGTTCCAATGGAATGGATGCAGAGTGGGACCAAGGACCTGGAGAAATATTATCTTTCTGATGAGAGACCCCCAAAACTCCAAAGACATAGCGAAAGCCTTAGAAGAATTTTTCCAAATTAACGCAACCCCAGACATATCACCGCTATCTGTTTGGAATGCCCACAAGGCATTTATTAGGGGAATCCTTATTAAAATGAGTGCCAAACAAAAGAGAGAAAAAACAACACAAGTTAACGAAACCCTCTCACAAATCTCGCTAGCTGAACAATATATTCGCGACTACCCCACAAATGAGGCCCATGAAAAACTTTTCTCACTTAGACAAAAACTGCGCAAGCTTCTTATGGAAAACTACGATAAAGCAATAAAAACTTATCGCATAAATTACTATGCCTCAATAAACAAACCATCCAGAATAATGGCAAATTTAGTTAAAAAGAAAACCCGAAAGGCCAAAATCCCATTTGTATAAAAAATCTCCCACCCAAAACAGATAGCTGAAATTTTTCGACTATATTATGCAAAACTTTACAACCTTAAAGACGACATATCCACCCCCCAACCGACTCCTCAAAAAATTGCGTCCTTCCTCCGAGACCTCAATCTCCCTACTCTCTCTAAAGATCAAATAGACCAACTAAACAAACCTATAGCAGAAACATCTGAAGCAATCACAATGTTAAAGTCTCAAAAATCCCCAGGCCCGGATGGATATTCAAATGAATATTATAAACAATTCTCAACCCATCTTGTGCCCCACATGGTCCCCGCCTTCAACTTAGCAATATTACATAGTAAACTCCCAGAAGAAATGTTGGAAGCCACAGTTGTCACCATACCTAAACCGGGCAAAGACCCCACGTCACCAGCTAATTTCCGACCAATTTCACTTCTAAACTCTGACACGAAGATATATGCAAAAATAATAGCCCATAGATTACTAAAGATCCTCCCCGAGCTAATACACTCCGACCAAGTCGGATTCACCAAAGGAAGACAAGCCCCTGACGGCACCCGAGGAGTATTAAATCTCCTTAACAGAATAGACTCTTCCCATTCCCCATCTTTACTGTTAGCCTTAGACGCCGAAAAGGCCTTTGATAGACTCCATTGGGGCTATCTTTTCTCAGTCCTCGAAAAATTTTGATTTACAGGTCATATAATACAAGCAATTAAAGCCTTATATTCGACGCCCAAAGCCAGAATTTTAATTGATGGTACACTGTCTGACCCCTTTGATATTACAAATGGTACCCGTCAAGGGTGTCCACTATCCCCACTAATCTTTACACTAATGATGGAACCTCTTGCAGAACATATTAGGATAAACCCTCACATCCATGGCATACACACAAAAACCCGACAACATAAAATAAATTTATTTGCAGATGACGTCCTACTAACATTAACAAAACCAACAACCTCCCTACGGGCAGCATACTCGATTCTATCTCAATTCTCAAAAGTCTCTTTTTATAAACTAAATATTGACAAATCACAGATCCTAAGCATCCATGTAAATGAAAAATTAAAAGCGGAACTACAGCAAGAATTCCCATTCCAGTGGCAGCCCAAAAGTATTCCTTATCTGGGGATACAGCTATGCTTTCCCCTGAAGGAACTAGTGTCTATAAACTACCTCTCTATTTTGAAATCCATACAAGGTGACTTGGACAACTTTAAAAAACAACAGACCACGTGGCTGGGACGAATCGTACTTTATAAGATGATGATTCTCCCAAAACTCATGTATTATTTCAGAACTCTGCCTATCCCTATCCCAAAAATGGTAATCCAAAAACTTCAAAAACAATTGGCCAACTACATTTGGGACAATAAACCGCCAAGAGTCTCCCTATCAACCCTAGCTCTCCACAACTTACAAGGAGGGGCTGGCCTTCCAAACCTCAGTGCATACAGAAACGCTATTATCTTAAACCAATCAACAGCATGGCTAACGAGACCAACAGTGATCAGTTGGCCAAACTTAGAAGCAGAAGAGATTAGCCCTAAACCCTTAAACTCATTGGTATATACAAATATCCTCGCCACCTCCTCCCCCCAATTACGTTCAAGGGTAAATCTTCCTCCCTTACCTCTAACCATGTCGGCAACATTACAAGCATGGAGTGAATTACTCATATCTTCAGATAAATCAAAATCCTTAAACTTGAAAAAGATCCCTATCGACTGTTTGGGATAATTCATCGCAGACCTCCAGATGCTTCCATGGATCAAAAAGGGAATAAAACACATCTCAGATGTATATATTAGGAGCACTATAAAACCCTTTGGATCCTTAATGTAAGAATTCAATATACCTGAGGAAGATGCACTCAAATACCTCCAAATTAGGTCATTCCTCCAAACGTACCAAGTACAAAATATAGCTGTACCCTGGGTGATTTTGAGAGGCCTTGAAGGAACCTGGCAAACAAAAACTTCAAAAACCAGATTCTTCTACGACCACATAGCGGGAAATTTAAAAACAGGAAAGAGATGCCATCTCTTGAGTTGGGAGAAAGATCTGGGAAACGAAATATCAATCGAAGACTGGACAGACGCCTTTAAATGGGCAAATAGAGCTACCAGGGGTGCAAACATGCTGGAAACACACATAAAACTAATAACAAGATGGTACTTTACACCACTTAAACTGAAGACCCTTCGCATATCTAGAGAGGCATTATGTTGGAGGGACTGCGGGGAAGAAGGCTCTCTTCTACATATATTTTGGTTATGTCCCCGGATTTCCTCCTTCTGGAGAGATGTCTTTATTCTCCTCAAAAATACAACAAAGATAAGTATACCAAAACTCCCAGGTACGGCTCTCCTGCTCTTGAAATTAACACACCTAAGCCCCCCAGTCAGGCAATTGGTGGCCCATATTCTCTTAGCAGCAAAACTGCTTATAGCAAGACGTTGGAGATCAAACGAAGTGCCAGCAATCAAAGACCTAATCCACTTGGTTTCTGAACACAGCATTTATGAAAGAGTTCTAGCCCTTAGAAATAACACCATAGAAAAGTACGATTCGGTATGGAATATGTGGCTTAAAAACCACTCAGCATGATGTCTTCTCTCTGTTATTAAACTGGTAAAGCCCCACAGGTTTTATTTTCCACTTCAGTCTCTATGTAGTTTGGAGACTGTCGTTTTAGTATACAGCTACTATTAAGTTACTACTTGCTGAAACAAAAAATTAAAAGACTTTTAGATTAATAAAGCAAACATACAAGATTAGAACTACAAATAAAAATCATCTGTGTTACTGTAAGAATTGTATTAGATTTTGCAAAAATCTTACTATATTGTAAAATGTATGTTTCATTTCTTTTACGATGCTAATAAAAATTGAATGACAAAAAAATAAATAAATAGACGCCGATCGTCAGGAACATATTGAGGAGGTCTCATGGTTATCATGATCGTCAGGAACATATTGAGGAGGTCTCATGGTTATCATGATCGTCAGGAACATATTGAGGAGGTCTCATGGTTATCATGAGCATCAGGAACATATTGAGGAGGTCTCATGGTTATCGTGAGCGTCAGGAACCTATTAAGGAGGTCTCATGGTTATCATGATCGTCAGGAACATATTGAGGAGGTCTCATGGTTATCATGAGCGTCAGGAACATATTGAGGAGGTCTCATGGTTATCGTGAGCGTCAGGAACCTATTAAGGAGGTCTCATGGTTATCATGATCGTCAGGAACATATTGAGGAGGTCTCATGGTTATCGTGTTCGTCAGGAACCTATTAAGGAGGTCTCATGGTTATCATGATCGTCAGGAACCTATTGAGGAGGTCTCATGGTTATCATGATCGTCAGGAACATATTGAGGAGGTCTCATGGCTATCATGAGCGTCAGGAACATATTGAGGAGGTCTCATGGCTATCATGATCGTCAGGAACATATTGAGGAGGTCTCATGGTTATCATGATCGTCAGGAACATATTGAGGAGGTCTCATGGTTATCATGATAGTCAGGAACATATTGAGGAGGTCTCATGGTTATCATGATTGTCAGGAACATATTGAGGAGGTCTCATGGTTATCATGATTGTCAGGAACATATTGAGGAGGTCTCACGTTTATCATGAGTCTTTTAATATCTTTACAAAATACTAGATGTTTTCTTTGAAGAAAAATGGTAGCAAATCTGTTCCCCTCATCCGGTAGAATGTTATGTTTGTTCCACGTTCCACAGTACATTCTTGTCATTCAATCAAGAAGCAAGTAATTCAGCAGCTTCTTCTGAAAGGCTAAGGTCTCTGATTAAGTCACTCAACTCACTTTGATTAAAACATTGGGGACATGCCGAAGGTTCACATAGTCACCGTCACTTCTAGGTTCTGTATCGTAGTGACCAGCTGAAGTCAGTCCATCCTTTGAAAGATCTGGTAACTCATGAAAAGTAGGAATTAGTACATCATCTGAGATTGGGAGCGGGCGTCTAGCAGAGGGTACATCAGGATGTGTCCACTTGTTACGATTCCTACACTTCAGTCCAGTAATTCTTAATTTACAAAAATACCAGTCATCAGTGGGGTCTGCTTGTTCCCTCCACACTATCGGCACACCCAATTTTAAGCTGCCTCTTTTCCTATAACTCCACTGTCTTAAGTGTTCAACACACAGTTTGCATACAACATGTGGAGGCCAACTTTTGTCTTGATCACCAACCTTTACACCAAAGTATGCATGGCAGACCTGTTTCACGAAGTCTGATATAGGTTTTCTATCTTCTTGTCGGGTATATTCTCCACAGTTGCAGCAAAATACATTTGGGTGATTTAAACAACTTCTCCGACTGGAGGCCATCCTGTGTATAAACATTCAAACAACACAACCACAGGCATACCGCTAGGGGGAGCAGGGGGAATGATTCCTACCTGGCCCTTGCAGTCAGGAGGCCCAGCGGTCCCCACAGTATAGAGATCACACGCTGAGTGCTTGGCTGGCTGGTCAGCAGTGTGTAGCTGTTGCAGGAGAGGAGGAAGGGATGCCAACAGAAGATCACCGCAGTCATCCTGGAGAGGAGAGGACAGCCCCTGCTATCACTTACAGCTGTCTCACACAGACCCCCAGTGGCAGAGCTGACAGCAGCTTCGAGGAGCTCTGATGATGTCACCAGTGTGGGAGGAGTCAGCGATCACATAGTACCCTAGTAGTACTATGGGCTTGAGAGCGGCCTTGAGAGCGGCCTAAGGGGCTACCAACAAATTTTCATATAGCACAGGAAATGCGTCATATTTGCAAAGATTACACCAAGGGGCGGATCATGTATGGAAATTTGTTTTACAGCTGTATGCAGCACGATTTAGGAAGGAGGGGGGCCCAAAGTGAACTTTTGCACCCTCAGCCTTTAGGTACGCCCCTGAACACAACGATTGTATATCTACAACACCTCGGGTGACAAATGTACACATCCGTTCCTCACTACCAGTCGGGACAAACTAAATGTATGAATAAGATTGGTGATGTGACTCGGCGTGGCTGGCCATGCGCATGCACCGAAACTATAGCTGATGGAGAGAAACTGTTTGCATATTCGTAAATAATAGGCCAAATATACACTAAATCAGTTGTAACATTCCCGGCACCCAAACATTTTTTCAATTTTGTTGACCAGTGCTATCAGCCAAATATGCCAGAGACAAATCGAAACCCTAAAACTTGGTCCTCCATTCGCAAGTGACGGCTTAAATAGCCATCCTGCCTTTTGTCTCAGTCCCATTGTTGGACAAGAAGCCTGGAGGCGACCAAACAATGTTTAAGTAATGTGCCTCAAGAGACTACTTGATGATCCTAAAAGTTATTGTTGCTGTTTATGCAACACCCCAGAGGGGTTTACCCCGGACACTTGACAAACATGGAGAGCTGGGAGGGTAAAGTGAGGGCTTGTCACAGTGGAACTTACCAGGCTTTCTTCCCAGAGGGATAACACACAGCCAGAGCAGGATTGTAGGCCACCTTCAACACCCCTAGGATAGGGAATGCCAATAAACAGGATGATGGGGTAGTAGTTGTCACAGGTGATGCAACCATTCCTATTCACCAGTATGATACATGGCGGATAATAAACACGGACACTGGTGTATCGTACCTAGCGTCCCCAGGAATGGTTAGGGTCCGATATAAACTTTACTTGATATAACTTTGGCAAAAACAGTTATTTACAGTAATTCAGGTACGATTCTTTGCAGTGCAGGTAGAAAGATCAGAGGTCAGGGAGGAAACACAGGATGACACTGGTCCTACAGTCTGCATTATCTGTCAGGTGCCGCTCCTGGACTGGGAGCACTCTGGAGGAGGATGGGGGTAGGGGTTACTTCACAGACACTCTGCCATTAATTATTTACTTTAAGGATAAGCACCCTGCACTGGAGACACGTGGGTGTGACTGAGTAGAGTACATCTATACAGTGATCCTGACCTTGGACGGCTGCATAGGAACAACTTGTGTCTGAATTAGTACCTCTGCACTGGGTCTCTCTATACAGAATTACTTACAAAGGCTCTCTCGATTTACGTTTTGGGGCTCACTCCACTCACATCCAAATCTCAGTCGCTACGAGAAATCTCTTCTCCTCCTCCATCTTAACCTACATGGAAGCTGAAGGTGCTTCCATGTGGCTCTGTGCTAGAACTCTCTGTGAACACAAGATGGAAGCTCCTTTCCCACTCTCAAACACTCCTATTTATCTCCTCACCTATACAACATGGCACGACAAAGTGATACATTCACATGCAGGCAATGATTTTATTACAGTTAACCTTCCAAGCGCCGCAGCTGTGCAACACACACACTTGGTATGTCAAGACAAGCTTTGCACAGTGCATCTACATAGGACCAACATGTATGCCATTTATGGAGGGGCCCAGGATGTTGTTCTGGGTCAATACATTTATGTTTTGGTTATATGCTCACCTTTACTCTGTTCTTTCAGAGACGCTAAACTTAGTGCACCACACCTGTCACGGCTGCCTATGTGCTTCGAGGAGGCATAGGAGGTGCCGTACATCGGAGTATGGGTTCACACCCACTGGCGATTTATTGTCTCTTGCGCTGCGAGAGCAAGTGGAAACACTCGCCTCGCAGTGCAAGAAAAGCGCTGTAATATCGCCAGTGTTTTCAATGGGGCCAGCGGCAGCAGTGCTAGCCATAGGGAGAATACCACGGCCTTCTGCTACAGCTGTGACAGGAGTTTCCTTCATCACCGCGGGGACCAAGGAATCCTCTGCCACAGATGTCACAGCTGTGGCAGAAGTCCAGCATGCTATCCCCTTGCTTTCAATAGGCTCAGCGCTGCTGCCGGTCCCATTGAAAACAGTGGTTTGTGGCAGCCCCCACAGTATGATTTTCGGGGAAGGGATTGAAATATAAGCCTTTCCCTGAAAAATCATCATTGACTGGTAAAAAAAAAACTAAAAAAGTTTACTCACCTCTCCGCCGCTCAGGCACGTCCTCCGGCTGGCTCTCCTGCACTGCTGTCCAGCACTTTCAGCAGGCGGGGATTTAAAAATCCCCGCCTCCTGAAAGGGCTGTGCTGATTGGCTGAGCGCTCAGCCAATTATAGCCAGCGCTTAGCTATGCATGAATGGACACATTGAAAACATACAGAGAATATTCAAATCAACTTCACTATCTGCCTTATAATCTTCCAGAGAAACTCCAACAGATAACTAGGACTGTGGGAATTCTACGGAGTTCATTTACTGCAAAGTCATTTTCCTGTCATTATGCAAGACTGTCATTGTTATCGTTGTAATTGCAAAATTAAGCTGAAGTAAAACTGCGTGCCCCCAGTTTACTAATGAAAGCTACCAGGACTTGTTTCAGTTATTTCTCCGGTATCCTTGAAGTCCCAGATGTCCCATACCATGTTACTATGTATGTCACGTGACAAACCACCATTAGTATTCATAGACTGTAACATTTTTACCACTGTGCAGTGACCGAGTCACGCACCTTTGCCACCATTGCTGGGAGAGATTGCAGAGCCACCCATGACATCCATCTTGCTTCCCTGTGGTCTCCCCCACATTGGCGCACCCCGCTTGCATGCTGCAGTGGTCACTGTTGGGTCTGCAGGTCTTTATCTCCAGTGGCGAGGTCATGGAGAGTCACTGCTGGCGCTGTTTACTGATTATACGAGTCTACCCCAATCAGATCAAAAATGGTGCAGGTGGTGCCGATCTTGCAATTCTAGTTTACTGAACCCCAAATCCTCCCCCTCCCTTCAGCCATAGAGCATACCATGATAGAATTGTAGCTGCCTGTTTCCCCCAATAGATGGAGCTCACTGTATACAGGTGTATACAGCTCACTGGAGTAGCTGTATCTGAGTGTGGCTGTGCAGTTGGCCATCTGTCCTTGTCCACCACAATGTATCCGATGGCTCGGAGCAGAGGCCGGATAGAATGTTCGTCCTCCTTTCCTTTTAAGTGAACCATTCACCAGTTTCATGCTGCCTGAGCCATGTGCAGCACGAACCCCAGACGGGTGTACTGTGCGCCCGGGGATGTTCTATTCTACCCCACAGTGTTTTGTGCTGACAGGTTCCATTTAAAATCTAGAACACGTTCCCCATCCCAGATGGAAGTTCTCATCAGTTATTTGCGACCGTTTATGGCCGCAGGCAGCCAGTCATGGAATGCAGAATGCTGGCCAGCAGCGTAGTCTCACTGGGCGCTTCTCCCTACTAAGTCTCCTTCCCACCTGTTACCATTATGTCTGCTAGCAATATCAGACATAGTGTACACAGTGCTAGGTTCTACCACCTAGTCCCCCTTCTTCCAGTCCCTCATCTACAAATGTCCCCAAACCTGGTTTACCATGAGCATTGTGGGGGCCACAAAATACATGAACACCCCAGTGTATGGGGTGCTGACAGGAGCATTAGGGGGGTAGCAGTAGCATGGGAATAGTGTGTAGGGACACTATGTGGCTGGAAGAAGACCTTATGGTGGTCTGGGTCCAGATGGATAAGAAAAAGGAAAGTGAATGACGATTAGAAGATACCTTACCAGGGATCACTGGAGGTAACTGCACTGTAATCACTATCACTGGAGGTAACTGCACTGTAATCACTATCATGGAAGTAGCTGCACTGTAATCACTATCACTGGAGGTAGGTGCACTGTAATCACTATCATGGAGGTAGCTGCACTGTAATCACTATCATGGAAGTAGCTGCACTGTAATCACTATCACTGGAGGTAGGTGCACTGTAATCACTATCACTGGAGGTAGCTGCACTGTAATCACTATCATGGAGGTAGCTGCACTGTAATCACTATCACTGGAAGTAGCTGCACTGTAGATGATGCAATATAATAAAGTTAAAGGCGTCGTCCAAGGTATTTATTTCATATGGTTTGGGGATCCCTCGGCCAGAGCTGTATAATATAAATCTACTCCCCGCTGCTTTGGCCGTCTGCACTGAAGCATCTGACAGGTAACGTCACTGGGCAAAAAGACCGATGCCGTCCTGTAAACCCCATCTGATGCAGAAGCCCCGGCAGGTCTGCGGGACGTCATCAGTGACTTCTATTGGCTGCAGTAGTCATGTGGATAAACAATCCCCTTGTAAACAGCAGACCGGAGTGCGGCAAGCAGCGGTGGGAGGTAAGTGACGGAAAGGGCTATTAACCCTATTAATTTTTCAGTTTTTTATCGTGTGATCCCAGGAGCCATAACGGTTTTATTTTTCCATCCTCGGAGCGCTACGGGGGCTTGGGTTTGCGGATGAGCTCTCGTCTTCACTTATCTAATTTTTAAGGTAGCCTTAGCCCATTTTTTTTGTAAAGACAATGCTGTGTCCCAGCGGCCATCTAGATACAAGGCCCACGCTGAGGAGCTGGCGGGGTAGAGTTGGTACTGGTTATGGTGGCTCTACCAGACTCCTCCCCCGAGGGACCCATGGGACCCCGGCCCGAGTACCGCTAGGCCTCTTCCAGGCACCGCTAAGACAGCGGTTACTTGTACAAGTGTGGAAGACTTTAGATTTGTCACGTGTGACGCCACCATTCCTCCACACCGATATGATCCTCGGCGGATAAATGAACCCCACACACAGTAGAAACTTTACAACTTTACTGAGGAAGCTTTAAAGGAGAGTGCAGTTAGTACAGTTTCCTCGCACATGCAGAAGAAGAACAACTTGACAGAAATGGGTCAGGGAGGCAAAGTCAGACTGACGCCAGGCCTGTAGTCTCAGTTATGTACAGTGCTGCGCTATGGCATTACATCATACTGCAGGACAGGCTTGTTCATATTTAGCAAAGTTTGTAACTCGAACGTTCGCCAGTAGGGGAGCATCTGTATATAGATTTTTTTCTTCAGACTATTTTTTAGATGTATTTTTTGGTGATCGCTGCCCCCTATTCCGGCCCCTTAACAGTTTTTGTTTTTTTGTCAACAGCTCTGTGAATGTGCTTTTTTGTGGGATAAGTTGTACTTTTTAAAGGGACCTTTCGTTCATCCATGTGACTTTATGATCACTTTCTATTCCGTTTTTTGTAAGGTGAAACAGGCAAAACTAGCTACTTTCACCACAGTTTTGGATTTTTAAAAAAATGTGTGCTATTTTTTTCATGTTGTGTGCTGTGGGCATTAAATTATGTACTAACTTTTTTGCCTTGGTCATTTCGAGAGCAACAATACAAGATGTGATTTTTCTTTCATTGGAAATGTGGGGTTTTGGCACTTTTTTTTTTTTTACTTTTTTAAATGTTTTAGTCCCACTAGGGGGACTTGATTATCACCATATACCATTCCTTTAACAGTAGTACATTAGTAAGACTTTGAAGCTCAGCCAGAAGCTGCACATCAGAGGCCAACGTAGCTGGCAGACCTGGAGGCTATAGTCAAGTGTCCAGGTGACATCGCAGCCCATCAGGATCCTGCAATTACATTGTGGGGGTTCAATGGGTGACAGAGGGAGCCCCCACCCTGTCAGCCTTTTACATGCTGTGGTTGCATTAACGGCTGCGCATAAAGGGTTAAACACTGCGAATCCAAGGTTTTATCGGCCCCCAGTGTTTAGTGAAAGAGCCGCTGTCCTTCCATCTCCTCCCTTCTAGGGTTCTATGAGACTGTGTTTCTACAAAGAGACTGCTGTGTCCTTGATTCTACAGAGTCCGGCAGCCGATACGGTGTTGCTGGGAGTCCAGAGTCTGCATTGCCAACAGCTACAGATTGTATAGTCAGGGTATTCTACACTCTATGAGGCGCTGTCACACCTGCATGGGGGTTTTTCGGTTTCCTGCTCTGTTCGGGGAGCAGAAAAGGGGAATCTTCATGGCCTAATGGCTCCATCTTATGACAAAACTGAACAGCGCCGGACGGACCCTGTTGACTATTATGGTGTCCGTTCGGTTTCCACTCGGCAGTCCAGCATTTTGCCTGAAGAAAAAGCTCTGCATGCAGCACTATTTCTTCCGTTATTGGGCACTGGATCTGTGACAGAACTGCAGTGACCAAGGCCTAAGGCACACCACTGAGGAGATGACAGGGTAGCTGTTAGGGTTGTCACGGTGGCACTACCAACTCCTCCCCTGAGGGACACGTGTGACCCCCTAGCCAAGGCACTGACAGGCCTCTCCAGGCAACACTGGTGCAGCAATGAACGCCACCGTTCATTGCTCCGCGGGTATCCGACGGGAAATAAGAAAGTCCACACATGGGTAAACTTCATAACACTCAGTTGCTGGGAACGGTCAACAACTGGAGATTTACTTGAAATAAATTTCTTGACACGGGCTTACAACTCTCTGTAAGTAATTTCACACATCAGTGCAGGAAAAACAATGAAGGGGGTCAGGGAGAAAACATAAGATGACACCAGGCCTACAGTCTTACTTATCAGTATGACTCCACTCCTGGACACACAATGCGGGACACAGGATGAGACCGGGCCTACAGTCCTAGTTATCTGTATGACTCCGCTCCAGGACACACACATTCCAGGACACAGGATGACACTGGGCCTACAGTCCTAGTTATCTGTAAGGCTCCGCTCCTAGACACACGTACTCTGGGACACAGGATGACATTGGGCCTACAGACCTAGTTATCTGTATTACTCCGCTCCTAGACACACACACTCCAGGACACAGGATTACATCGGGCCTACAGTCCTAGTTATCTGTATGAGTCCGCTCCTGGACACACACACTCTGGGACCCAGGATGGCACTGGGCCTACAGTCCTAGTTATCTGTATGAGTCCGATCCTGGACACACACATTCTGGGACCCAGGATGGCACCGGACCTACAGTCTAGGTTATCTGTATGACTCTGCTCCGGGACACAGGATGATACTGGGGCTACAGTCCTAGTCATCTGTAAGACTCCACATCTGGACACACACTCCAGGACACAGGATGACACCAGGCTTACAGTCCATATTATCTGTATGACTCCATTCCTGGACAAACACACTCCAGGACACAGGATGACACTGGGGCTACAGTCCTAGTTATCTGTATGACTTCGCTCCTGGACACACACACTCCGGGACACAGAATGACACTAGGCCTACAGTTTTAGTTATCTGTATGACTCCACTCCTGGACACACACACACTGGGACACAGGACGACCCTTGTCCTACAGTCTAGATTGTCTGTATGACTCTGCTCCTGGACACAGGATGACACCGGGCCTACAGTCCTAGGTATCTCTATGACGCTGCTCCTGGACACACACACTCTTGGCCACAGGATGACACCGTGGCCTACAGTCCATGCTATCTGTATGACTCCATTCCTGGACACACACACTCCAGGACATAGGGTGGCACCGGGCCTACAGTCCTAGTTATCTGTATGACTCCACATCTGGACACACACTCCAGGACACAGGATGACACTGTGCCTACAGTTTTAGTTATCTGTAAGACTCCACTCCTGGACACACACTCCGGAACACAGGATGACACCAGGCCTACAGTCAAGGTTGTCTGTATGACTCTACTCCTGCACACACACTTCGGGCCACAGGATGATACTGGGCCTACAGTCCTAGTTATCTGTATGACTCCACTCCTGGACACACACTCCGGGACACAGGATGACACCAGGGCTGCAGTCAAGGTTGTCTATATGACTCCGCTCCTGGACACACACACTCCAGGACACAGGATGACACCGGGCCTACAGTCCTAGTTATCTGTATGACTCTACTCCAGGACACACACACTCTGGAACACAGGATGACACCGGACCTACAGTCTAGGTTATCTGTATGACTCTGCTCCGGGACACAGGATGACACCGGGCCTACAGTCCTAGGTATCTGTATGACTCCACTCCTGGACATACACACTCTGGGTCACAGGATGACACTGGGCCTACAGTCCTAGTTATCTGTATGACTCCGCTCCTGGACACACACTCCAGAACAGAGGATAACACTGGGCCTACAATCCAAGCTATCTGTATGACTCCGCTCCTGGACATACACACTCCAGGATACAGGATGACACCGAGGCTACAGTCCTAGTTATCTGTATGACTTCGCTCCTTGACACACACACTCCGGGACACAGAATGACACCGGGGCTACAGTCAAGGCTGTCTGTTTGACTCTACTACTGGACACACACATTCTGGGCAATAGAATGACACCCGGGCTACTGTCTTAGTTATCTGTATGACTCCACTCCTGGACCCACAAATTCTGGGACAGAGGATGACAACAGGCCTACAATCCTAGTTATATGTATGACTCTGCTCCTGGACACACACTCCGGGCCACAGTATGACACTGGGGCTATAGTCCTAGTTACCTGTATGACTCCACTTCTGGACACACACAATCCAGGACGCAGGATGACACCAGGGCTACAGTCCTAGTTATCTGTATGTCTCCGTTCCTGGACCCACACTCTCCAGGACACAGGATGATAATGGGCCTACAGTCCTAGTTATCTGTATGACTCCACTCCTGGACACACACACTCCAGGACACAGGGTGACACCAGGCCTACAGTCCTAGTTATCTGTATGACTCCGCTCCTGGACACACACACTACAGGACACAGGATAACACTGGGTGTAGATTCCTAGTTATCTGTATGACTCTGCTCCTGGACACACACACTTCAGGACGCAGGATGACACCAGGGCTACAGTCCTAGTTATCTATATGATTCCACTCCTGGACCCACACACTCCAGGACATAGGATGACACTGGAGCTACAGTCCTAGTTATCTGTATGACTCCACTCCTGGACACACACACTCCAGGACACAGGATGACACCAGGGCTACAGTCAAGGTGGTCTGTATGACTTTGCTTCTGGACACACACGCTCCGGGACACAGAATGACACCGGGGCTACAGTCAAGGCTGTCTGTTTGACTCTACTACTGGACACACACACTCTGGGCCACAGAATGACACTCGGGCTACTGTCTTAGTTATCTGTATGACTCCACTCCTGGACACACAAATTCTGGGACAGAGGATGACACCAGGCCTACAGTCCTAGGTATCTGTATGACTCCACTCCTGGACACACACTCTGGGACACAGGATAACACCAGGGCTACAGTCAAGGTGGTCTATATGACTCCGTTCCTGGACACATACACTCCGGGGCACAGGTTGATACTGGGCCTACAGTCCTAGTTATCTGTATGACTCCGCTCCTGGATACACACACTCCGGGACACAGGATGACACCGGGGCTACAGTTCTAGTTATCTGTATGACTTCGCTCCGGGACACAGGATGACACCGGGCCTACAGTCCTAGGTTTCTGTATGACTCCACTCCTGGACACACAATCCAGAACACAGGATGACACCAGGCTTACAGTCCATGTTATCTGTATGACTCCACTCCTGGACATACACACTCTGGGACATAGGATAACACTGGGCCTACAATCCAAGCTATCTGTATGACTCCGCTCCTGGACATACACACTCCAGGATACAGGATGACACCGGGGCTACAGTCCTAGTTATCTGTATGACTTCGCTCCTTGACACACACACTCCGGGACACAGAATGACACCGGGGCTACAGTCATGGCTGTCTGTTTGACTCTACTACTGGACACACACACTCTGGGCCACAGAATGACACTCGGGCTACTGTCTTAGTTATCTGTATGACTCCACTCCTGGACACACAAATTCTGGGACAGAGGATGACACCAGGCCTACAGTCCTAGTTATTTGTATGACTCTGCTCCTGGACACACACACTCCGGGCCACAGTATGACACTGGGGCTATAGTCCTAGTTACCTGTATGACTCCACTTCTGGACACACACACTCCAGGATGCAGGACGACACCAGGGCTACAGTCCTAGTTATCTGTATGTCTCCGTTCCTGGACCCACACACTCCAGGACACAGGATGACACTGGGCCTACAATCCAAGCTATCTGTATGACTCCGCTCCTGGACATACACACTCCAGGATACGGGATGACACCGGGGCTACAGTCCTAGTTATCTGTATGACTTCGCTCCTTGACACACACACTCCGGGACAGAGAATGACACCGGGGCTACAGTCAAGGCTGTCTGACTCTACTACTGGACACACACACTCTGGGCCACAGAATGACACCCGGGCTACTGTCTTAGTTATCTGTATGACTCCACTCCTGGACACACAAATTCTGGGACAGAGGATGACACCAGGCCTACAGTCCTAGTTATCTGTATGACTCCACTCCTGGACACACACTCCGGGACTCAGGATGACACTGGGGCTACTGTCCTAGTTATCTGTATGACTTTGCTCCTGGACACACATACTCTGGGCCACAGTATGACACTGGGGCTATAGTCCTAGTTACCTGTATGACTTCACTCCTGGACACACACACTCCAGGACACAGGATGACACCAGGCCTACAGTTCTAGTTATCTGTATGACTCTGCTCCTGGACACACACACTTCAGGACGCAGGATGACACCAGGGCTACAGTCCTAGTTATCTATATGATTCCACTCCTGGACCCACACACTCCAGGACACAGGATGACACCAGGCCTACAGTCCTAGTTATCTGTATGACTCCACTCCTGGACACACACACTCCAGGACACAGGATGACACCAAGCCTACAGTCCTAGTTATCTGTATGACTCCACTCCTGGACACACACACTCCAGGACACAGGATGACACCAGGGCTACAGTTAAGGTGGTGTGTATGATTTTGCTTCTGGACACACACACTCCGGGACACTGGATGACACTGGGCCTACAGGCCTAGGTATCTGTATGACTCAACTCCTGGACACACACTCTGGGACACAGGATAACACCAGGGCTACAGTCAAGGTGGTCTATATGACTCCGCTCCTGGACGCACACACTCCGGGACACAGGATGATACTGGGCCTACAGTCCAAGTTATCTGTATGACTCCGCTCCTGGGCACACACACTCCGGGACACAGGATGACACCGGGGCTACAGTCTTAGTTATCTGTATGACTCCGCTTCTGGACACACACACTCCAGGATACAGGATGACACTGGGTCTGCAGTCAAGGTGATTTGTATGACTCTACTCCGGGACACACACAATCTGGGCCACAGGATGACACTGGGCCTAAAGTCCTAGTTATCTGTATGACTCCGCTCCTGGACACACACTCCATGACACAGGATGACACTGGGCCTACACTTTTAGTTATCTGTATGACTCCACTCCTGGACACACTCTCTGGGACACAGGATGACACCAGGGCTGCAGTCAAGGTGGTCTGTATGACTTCACTCCGGGACACACGATGACACTGGGCCTACAATCCAAGCTATCTGTATGACTCCGCTCCTGGACACACACACTCCAGGACGCAGGATGACACCGGGCCTACAGTCCTATTTATCTGTATGACTCCACTCCTGGACACACACACTCCGGGACACAGGATAACACCAGGCCTACAGCCCTAGTTATCTCTATGACTCTGCTCGTAGACACACACACTCCAGGACAGAGGATGACACTGGGTTTACATTCCTAGTTATCTGTATGACTCTGCTCCTGGACACACACACACTCCAGGATGCAGGATGACACCAGGGCTACAGTCCTAGTTATCTGTATGACTCCGCTTCTGGATACACACACTCCAGGACACAGGATGACACTGGGCCTACAGTCCTAGTTATCTGTATGACTCCTCTCCAGGACACACACTCCGGGACTCAGGATGACACTGGGGCTACTGTCCTAGTTATCTGTATGACGCTGCTCCTGGACACACACACTCCGGGACACAGGATGACACCGAGCCTACAGTCCTAGTTATCTGTATGACTCCGCTGCAGGATACACACACTCCGGGACACAGGATGACTCCGGGCCTACAGTCCTAGTCATCTGTATGACTCTGCTCCTGGACACACACACTCCAGGACACAGGATGACACTGGGCCTACAGTCCTAGTTATCTGTATGACTCCACTCCTGGACACACACTCCGGGACACAGGATGACACCGGGGCTACTGTCCTAGTTATCTGTATGACTCCGCTACTGGACACATGCACTCGTGACCGGACAATTTGCACAGAGCATTCACATTTAAGACAGTTATGGAGGGGCCAGATATATGTATTTCAGGCCACTACAGAACCTCCAAATGGAGCACCTCTGAGTTTCCATGCAGAGTTAATGTGACAGAAGCACTAGTTCAGTGGCCAAGTAAAGACTGGTGTTATTTGCAGTCTCTTGGCTAATCTGTCACCTGGGCCCCCCAGTGTCCTTCTGTGAATTGGGATGTACCGGCTTCACGTCTGTAATGCTCCCGTTCTGGGTGTCCACAGGGGGCGCACCTGGCCTGTGGGGAAAGAATCAAAATGTTTATGTCCCTTTCCTGTGTGGGATGAGGTTCTGCCGCAGCTTACGTGTAGTTTACATTTCCAACAGCCCTGGAAACAGCGGGACCGTACGACCATCTGATGTATTTCCCATCAGACTCCCTAACCACCTCCTGCTGTCGGGCCCCACCCCCACATTATCCTCCCCCCCCCCCTGTGATCCCACCTCCAGTACCCAGCTCTGTCATTGGCTGCTGCAGCCTGTAGCGTTATGTCAGAGGGGGGATCCGGAGCGGCGGAGCTGCACACAGCCGGGAGATGGGCAAGGCTGGAATAGCTGCTGTTAATTTTAGACACTGGGAGCCTTTAACTCACAGACAAGGCCATAAAATAGTATAAAGCCCTGAATTACTACAATTCCCAGCATGCCCTGGGACTGTAACTGTCAAGGCCTGCTGGGAGTTGTAGTTCTATCCGTCCATCTGTTGGGATTCTAATAGGACTACAACTCCCAACATGCTCTGATAGCCATCGCCTTCAGCACTTGCTGGAAGTTGTAGTTTTACCAAAACCTTGAGGCCATGAAGCCCCTCTCTGTGGTTATATTTCGTATTTTTCATTGTCGGTTTTCTGTCCTCGCCCTCCAGGACCTGTAACTTTCTATTTTTGGTAATGTCCCGCACGGCGCCCGAAACTGTGTGACATTTTTCAATGGGATGAACTTGAAAAAAAGCAAAACATAATTGTGCCTTTTTCATGTTTTCCATTATTTGCGGAATGAATGGTGGGATGACGTCACTCTGCGGGTTGTACGATCATATCAACATTAAATTCATAGTTTTACCTACATGGAGAAGAAAAGGAAACAGTCCTGTACCTCTAGTAGTGCCCTACAATCCACAGCTGGAGGTACTAAGGAAAACCACAAAGAAACTCCACCATACCCTGCACAAGGATGACCGTCTGACCAACATATTCCCATTCTGTGTTTCAGGCAACCTGCAAGTCTGAGGAACCTTATAATCAGGAGTG
Organism: Eleutherodactylus coqui; assembly: GCF_035609145.1. Lineage (NCBI taxonomy): Eukaryota > Metazoa > Chordata > Amphibia > Anura > Eleutherodactylidae > Eleutherodactylus > Eleutherodactylus coqui. The sequence continues at coordinate 4,714,553 of NC_089841.1, forward strand.
CATTGTCCTCCGGCACACAAAAAGGAACTTATCTGTGTAAGGTAAGGAGCTGTAAGACCTGCTGACATGTAAGGACAGCGGACAGGATACATAACCCCAACACACAGCAGGACTATAAGATCCCTGTAATGTAAGGAGCTGTAAGACCTGCTGACATGTACGGACCGCAGACAGGATACAGATCCCCAACACACAGCAGGACTATAAGATCCTGTAATATAAGGAGCTGTAAGACCTGCTGACATGTACGGACCGCGGACAGGATACAGATCCCCAACACACAGCAGGACTATAAGATCCCTGTAATGTAAGGAGCTGTAAGACCTGCTGACATGTATGGACCACAGACAGGATACATAACCCCAACACACAGCAGGGCTATAAGATCCCTGTAATGTAAGGAGCTGTAAGACCTGCTGACATGTACGGACCGCCGACAGGATACGGATCCCCAACACACAGCAGGACTATAAGATCCCTGTAATGTAAGGAGCTGTAAGACCTGCTGACATGTACGGACCGCAGACAGGATACAGATCCCCAACACACAGCAGGACTATAAGATCCCTGTAATGTAAGGAGCTGTAAGACCTGCTGACATGTACGGACCGCGGACAGGATACATAACCCCAACACACAGCAGGACTATAAGATCCCTGTAAGGTAAGGAGCTGTAAGACCTGCTGACATGTACGGTCTGCTGACGGGATACATAACCCCAACACACAGCAGGACTATAAGATCCCTGTAATGTAAGGAGCTGTAAGACCTGCTGACATGTATGGAACGCGGACAGGATACATAACCCCAACACACAGCAGGACTATAAGATCCCTGTAATGTAAGGAGCTGTAAGACCTGCTGACATGTACGGACCGCGGACATGATACAGATCCCCAACACAGAGCAGGACTATAAGATCCCTGTAATGTAAGGAGCTGTAAGACCTGCTGACATGTACGGACCGCAGACAGGATACATAACCCCAACACACAGCAGGACTATAAGATCCCTGTAATGTAAGGATCTGTAAGACCTGCTGACATGTACGGACCGCCAACAGGATACATAACCCCAACACACAGCAGGACTATAAGATCCCTGTAATGTAAGACCTGCTGACATGTACGGACCGCGGACAGGATACATAACCCCAACACACAGCAGGACTATAAGATCCCTGTAATGTAAGGAGCTGTAAGACCTGCTGACATGTACGGACCGCAGACAGGATACATAACCCCAACACACAGCAGGACTATAAGATCCCTGTAATGTAAGGAGCTGTAAGACCTGCTGACATGTACAGACTGCAGACAGGATACATAACCCCAACACACAGCAGGACTATAAGATCCCTGTAATGTAAGCAGCTGTAAGACCTGCTGACATGTACAGATCGCAGACAGGATACATAACCCCAACACACAGCAGGACTATAAGATCCCTGTAATGTAAGGATCTGTAAGACCTGCTGACATGTACGGACCGCCAACAGGATACATAACCCCAACACACAGCAGGACTATAAGATCCCTGTAATGTAAGGAGCTGTAAGACCAGCTGACATGTACGGACCGCGGACAGGATACATAACCCCAACACACAGCAGGACTATAAGATCCCTGTAATGTAAGGAGCTGTAAGACCTGCTGACATGTACGGACCGTGGACATGATACAGATCCCCAACACACAGCAGGACTATAAGACCCCTGTAATGTAAGGAGTACAGATGAGCAAGCACCAAAATGCTCGGGTGCTCGTTGCTCGAGTCGAACTTTCCGCGATGCTCGAGGGTTCGTTTCGAGTAACGAACCCCATTGAAGTCAATGGGCGACCCGAGCATTTTTGTATATGACCCATGCTCCGCTAAGGTTTTCATTTGTGAAAATCTGGAAAACCCAAGAAAGTGATGGAAACGACACAGCAACGGATAGGGCAGGCGAGGGGCAACATGCTAGGCTGCATCTCAGGTTCCCAGGTCCCACTATTAAGCCACAATAGCGGCAAGAGTGCCCCCCCCCCCCCTAACAATTTTTACTTCGGACAAACCCTCATTAGTAAGCCACACCTTAGTTAAGAACCACACTACCTCCAACCAAGCACAAGCACTGCCTGCGGGACACACCCCTGCCTCTTCTCCTTGGGTACATGCTGCCCAACCCCCCCCCCTTCCCGCGCGCGACCCAGTGTCTACAGGGCACACCAAAGTGTCCTTGCGCAGCCTTCAGCTGTCCTCATGCCACACGCTGGCCTCATAGCCACACCACCCTCATGTCTATTTACAGGTGCGTCTGCGATGAGGAGGAACCGGAGGCACGCACTGCAGAGGGTTGGCAGGGCCAGGCAGCGACCCTCTTTAAAAGGGGCGGGGCGATAACCCACAATGCTGTAGAGAAGCAATGAGAAATTGACGTTTGATCTTCATTCCAATAAAGAGCCAACCTCCGTCAGGAGCTGCAAACGTGGGCATGAGTTACATAGCAATGGGGAATCCATGTGCCACACAGTATTCATTCTGTCTAGGTGTCGCATAGCCCAATCGATACTGCAAGGGGAAAGCCATCTGCACTCTGCCCCCTACCCAAGTCAGTGTCTTTGTGCCAGACAGGTCAAACACCGCGATGGGAACTAAGTGTGCACCAACAGCATAGGGGGGTCCTAGGAAACCCAAGACATGAACAATAAATAAATCAGATCGGCCAAACATGGCAGACTTGCACCGCGCCGACGACATAGGCCTCGGCCCACAGCTTCAGCAAACGCGGGCATGAAGCGGACTTCGATGCTAGTTCATCTACGACGGGCTCAGTAAATCAGTTAACTTTCCTTTCCCCGCTCCAATGTCTGGATTATCCAGGAAAAAGTTGCACAGCCCCAACCTGGCGCAGTTGCAGTTCCCCCGAGACATAGGCCTCGGCGAACAGCTTCAGCAATCCTAGGCAGAAAGCAGACTTTCACTGCACCCAGGACATAGGCCTCTGCACAAACCCTCAGCAATCACAGGCATAGAGCGGACTCCTATGCTAGCGTAGCTGTGCACGTCTCATTAGTGCTGTATCGCTCCTCTTGTTTGTCCCAATGCAGTGCCCCGGATAGTAGAGCTAACATCAGATTAAATACAGGTGGGCTTCGGCCCACACTCCATGCCCTAGTCAGTCTGTGTTTTTTTTTCATAGTGCCAGGCAGGTACAACTCCGCTATGGCGAGTCTGTGTGGACACACAGCATGGGTGGCTCCCAGGAAGCCACCGACGGTACATAAATTAATCCCATAGCAGTGCCCCGGATAGCTGAGCTAACGTGAGATAAAGTACAGGTTGGCTTCCGCCCACACTGCATGCCCTAGTTAGTCTGGCCTTTTTTCATAGTCACAGGCAGGTACAACTCTGCTATGGTAAGTCTGTGTGGACCCGCAGCATGGGTGGGTCTCAGGAAGCCACCGACGGTACATTAATAAATCCCATTGCAGTGCCCCGGACAGCTGAGGTAACGTGAGATAAAGTACAGGTTGGCTTTGGCCCACACTGCATGCCCGAGTCAGACTGGGTTTTTTTCATAGTCACAGGCAGGTACAAATCCGCTATGGGAAGTCAGTGTGCACCCACAGCATGGGTGGCTCCCTGGAACCGACCGACGGTACATAAATAAATCGCATTGCAGTGCCCCGGATAGCTGAGGTAACGTATGATAAAATACAGGTTGGCTTCGACCCACACTCCATGCCCTAGTCGGTCTGTATTTTTTTTTAGGGCCGGATACGTAGAACACCGCGATGGGAAAACTTAGTGCACCCATACTATGCACAGACCACTGTAATATTCCTGTAGCAAAGGTATAAGCTGACCCCACTAACAATTATGTTGCAGAAGTCTAGGGATACCCCAGTAACATTTCTGTAGTTACAGTATAAACAGACCCCAGTAACATTTCCGTAGCAGCTGTATAGGCATAGCCCAGTATTAGAAACATTTCAGTAGTAACAGTATAGACAGACCCAAGTAACATTTCAGTTGCAGCAGTATAGGTAGAGCCCAGTAACATTTCAGTAGCAGCTGGATAGGCATAGCCCAGTATTAGTAACATTTCAGTAGTAACAGTACAGACAGACCCAACTAACATTTCAGTTGCAGCAGTATAGGCAGAGCCCAGTAACATTTCAGTAGTAACAGTATATACAGACCCCAGTAACATTTCCGTAGCAGCAGTATAGGCATAGCCCAATGTTAGAAACATTTCAGTAGTAACAGTATAGACAGACCCCAGTAACATTTCAGTTGCAGCAGTATAGGCAGAGCCCAGTAACATTTCAGTAGTAACAGTATAGACAGACCCCAATAACATTTCAGTTGCAGCAGTATAGGCAGAGCCCAGTAAAATTTCAGTAGTAACAGTATAGACAGACCCCAGTAACATTTCAGTAGCAGCAGTATAGGCAGAGCCCAGTATTGGTAACATTTCAGTAGTAATAGTATAGACAGACCGCAGTAGCATTTCAGTTGCAGCAGTATAGGCAGAGCACAGTAACATTTCAGTAGTAACAGGATAGACAGACCGCAGTAACATTTCTGTAGCACCAGTATAGGCAGAGCCCAGTAATAGTAACATTTCATTAGTAACAGTATAGACAGACCCCAGTAACATGTCCGTAGCAGCAGTATAGGCATAGCCCAATATTAGAAAATTTTCAGTAGTAACAGTATAGACAGACCCCAGTAACATTTCAGTTGCAGCAGTATAGGTATAGCCCAGTATTAGTAACATTTCAGTAGTAACAGTATATACAGACCCCAGTAACATTTCCGTAGCAGCAGTATAGGCATAGCCCAATATTAGAAACATTTCAGTAGTAACAGTATAGACAGACCCCAGTAACATTTCATTTGCAGCAGTATAGGCAGAGCCCAGTAACATTTCAGTAGTAACAGTATAGACAGACCCCAGTAACATTTCTGTAGCAGCAGTATAGGCAGAGCCCAGTATTAGTAACATTTCAGTAGTAACAGTATAGACAGACCCCAGTAACATTTCAGTTGCAGCAGTATAGGGAGAGCCCAGTAAAATTTCAGTAGCAGTATAGACAGACCCCAGTAACATTTCAGTAGCAGCAGTATAGGCATAGCCAAGTATTAGTAACATTTCAGTAGTAACAGTATAGACAGACCCCAGTAACATTTCCGTAGCAGCAGTATAGGCATAGCCCAATATTAGAAACATTTTAGTAGTAACAGTATAGACAGACCCCAGTAACATTTCAGTTGCAGCAGTATAGGCAGAGCGCAGTAACATTTCAGTAGTAACAGTATAGACAGACCACAGTTACATTCCAGTTGCAGCAGTATAGGCATAGCCCAGTATTAGTAACATTTCAGTAGTAACAGTATAGACAGACCCCAGTAACATTTCAGTTGCAGCAGTATAGGGAGAGCCCAGTAAAATTTCAGTAGCAGTATAGACAGACCCCAGTAACATTTCAGTAGCAGCAGTATAGGCATAGCCCAGTATTAGTAACATTTCAGTAGTAACAGTATAGACAGACCCCAGTAACATTTCAGTTGCAGCAGTATAGGCAGAGCCCAGTAACATTTCAGTAGTAACAGTATAGACAGACCCCAGTTACATTTCAGTTGCAGCAGTATAGGCAGAGCCCAGTAACATTTCAGTAGTAACAGTATAGACAGACCCCAGTAACATTTCAGTTGCAGCAGTATAGGCATAGCCCAGTATTAGTAACATTTCAGTAGTAACAGTATAGACAGACCCCAGTAACTTTTCAGTAGCAGCAGTATAGGCAGAGCCTAGTATTAGTAACATTTCAGTAGTAACAGTATAGACAGACCCCTGTAACATTTCAGTTGCAGCAGTATAGGGAGAGCCCAGTAAAATTTCAGTAGCAGTATAGACAGACCCCAGTAACATTTCAGTAGCAGCAGTATAGGCATAGCCCAGTATTAGTAACATTTCAGTAGTAACAGTATAGACAGAACCCAGTAACATTTCCGTAGCAGCAGTATAGGCATAGCCCAATATTAGAAACATTTCAGTAGTAACAGTATAGACAGACCCCAGTAACATTTCAGTTGCAGCAGTATAGGCAGAGCCCAGTAACATTTCAGTAGTAACAGTATAGACAGACCACAGTTACATTCCAGTTGCAGCAGTATAGGCATAGCCCAGTATTAGTAACATTTCAGTAGTAACAGTATAGACAGACCACAGTTACATGCCAGTTGCAGCAGTATAGGCATAGCCCAGTATTAGTAACATTTCAGTAGTAACAGTATAGACAGACCCCAGTAACATTTCAGTTGCAGCAGTATAGGGAGAGCCCAGTAAAATTTCAGTAGCAGTATAGACAGACCCCAGTAACATTTCAGTAGCAGCAGTATAGGCATAGCCCAGTATTAGAAACATTTCAGTAGTAACAGCATAGACAGACCCCAGTAACATTTCAGTTGCAGCAGTATAGGCAGAGCCCAGTAACATTTCAGTAGTAACAGTATAGACAGACCCCAGTAACATTTCTGTAGCAGCAGTATAGGCAGAGCCCAGTATTAGTGACATTTCAGTAGTAACAGTATAGACAGGCCCCAGTAACATTTCAGTTGCAGCAATATAGGGAGAGCCCAGTAAAATTTCAGTAGCAATATAGACAGACCCCAGTAACATTTCAGTAGCAGCAGTATAGGCATAGCCCAATATTAGAAACATTTCAGTAGTAACAGTATAGACAGACCCCAGTAACATTTCAGTTGCAGCAGTATAGGCAGAGCCCAGTAACATTTCAGTAGTAACAGTATAGACAGACCACAGTTACATTCCAGTTGCAGCAGTATAGGCATAGCCCAGTATTAGTAACATTTCAGTAGTAACAGTATAGACAGACCACAGTTACATTCCAGTTGCAGCAGTATAGGCATAGCCCAGTATTAGTAACATTTCAGTAGTAACAGTATAGACAGACCCCAGTAACATTTCAGTTGCAGCAGTATAGGGAGAGCCCAGTAAAATTTCAGTAGCAGTATAGACAGACCCCAGTAACATTTCAGTAGCAGCAGTATAGGCATAGCCCAGTATTAGAAACATTTCAGTAGTAACAGTATAGACAGACCCCAGTAACATTTCAGTTGCAGCAGTATAGGCAGAGCCCAGTAACATTTCAGTAGTAACAGAATAGACAGACCCCAGTAACATTTCTGTAGCAGCAGTATAGGCAGAGCCCAGTATTAGTGACATTTCAGTAGTAACAGTATAGACAGGCCCCAGTAACATTTCAGTTGCAGCAGTATAGGGAGAGCCCAGTAAAATTTCAGTAGCAATATAGACAGACCCCAGTAACATTTCAGTAGCAGCAGTATAGGCATAGCCCAATATTCGAAACATTTCAGTAGTAACAGTATATACAGACCCCAGTAACATTTCCGTAGCAGCAGTATAGGCATAGCCCAATATTTGAAACATTTCAGTAGTAACAGTATAGACAGACCCCAGTAACATTTCAGTTGCAGCAGTATAGGCAGAGCCCAGTAACATTTCAGTAGTAACAGTATAGACAGACCACAGTTACATTCCAGTTGCAGCAGTATAGGCATAGCCCAGTATTAGTAACATTTCAGTAGTAACAGTATAGACAGACCACAGTTACATTCCAGTTGCAGCAGTATAGGCATAGCCCAGTATTAGTAACATTTCAGTAGTAACAGTATAGACAGACCCCAGTAACATTTCAGTTGCAGCAGTATAGGGAAAGCCCAGTAAAATTTCAGTAGCAGTATAGACAGACCCCAGTAACATTTCAGTAGCAGCAGTATAGGCATAGCCCAGTATTAGTAACATTTCAGTAGTAACAGTATAGACAGACCCCAGTAACATTTCAGTTGCAACAGTATAGGCAGAGCCCAGTAACATTTCAGTAGTAACAGTATAGACAGACCCCAGTTACATTTCAGTTGCAGCAGTATAGGCAGAGCCCAGTAACATTTCAGTAGTAACAGTATAGACAGACCCCAGTAACATTTCAGTAGCAGCAGTATAGGCATAGCCCAGTATTAGAAACATTTCAATAGTAACAGTATAGACAGACCCCAGTAACATTTCAGTTGCAGCAGTATAGGCAGAGTCCAGTAACATTTCAGTAGTAACAGTATAGACAGACCCCAGTAACATTTCAGTAGTAACAGTATAGACAGACCCCAGTAACATTTCCGTAGTAGCAGTATAGGCATAGCCCAGTATTATTAACATTTCAGTAGTAACAGTAAAGACAGACCCCAGTAACATTTCAGTTGCAGCAGTATAGGCAGAGCCCAGTAGCATTTCAATAGTAACAGTATAGACAGACCTCAGTAACATTTCAGTTGCTGCAGTATAGACATAGCCCAGTATAAGTAACATTTCAGCAGTAACAGTATAGACAGACGCCAGTAACATTTCAGTTGCAGCAGTATAGGCAGAGCCAGGTAAAATTTCAGTAGTAACAGTATAGACAGACCCCAGTAACATTTCAGTAGCAGCAGTATAGGCATAGCCCAGTATTGGTATCATTTCAGTAGTAATAGTATAGACAGACCGCAGTAACATTTCAGTTGCAGCAGTATAGGCAGAGCCCAGTAACATTTCAGTGGTAACAGGATAGAAAGACAGCAGTAACATTTCTGTAGCAGCAGTATAAGCAGAACCCAGTATTAGTAACATTTCATTAGTAACAGTATAGACAGACCCCAGTAACATTTCCGTAGCAGCAGTATAGGCATAGCCCAATATTTGAAACTTTTCAGTAGTAACAGTATAGACAGACCCCAGTAACATTTCAGTTGCAGCAGTATAGGTAGAGCCCAGTAACATTTCAGTAGTAACAGTATAGACAGACCCCAGTAACATTTCAGTTGCAGCAGTATAGGCAGAGCCCAGTAACATCTCTGTAGCAGCAGTATAGGCAGAGCCCAGTATTAGTAGCATTTTAGTAGTAACAGTATAGACAGACCCCAGTAACATTTCAGTTGCAGCAGTATAGGCATAGCCCAGTATTAGTAACATTTCAGTAGTAACAGTATATACAGACCCCAGTAACATTTCAGTTGCAGCAGTATAGGCAGAGCCCAGTAACATTTCAGTAGTAATAGTATAGACAGACCCCAGAAACATTTCAGTTGCAGCAGTATAGGCAGAGCCCAGTAACATTTCAGTAGTAAAAGTATAGACAGCCCACAGTAACATTTCTGTAGCAGCAGTATAAGCAGAGCCCAGTATTAGTAACATTTCAGTAGAAAGAGTATATACAGACCCCAGTAACATTTCAGTTGCAGCAGTATAGGGAGAGCCCAGTAAAATTTCAGTAGTAACAGTATAGACAGACCCCAGTAACATTTCAGTTGCAGCAGTATAGGCATAGCCCAGTATTAGTAACATTTCAGTAGTAACAGTATATACAGACCCCAGTAACATTTCAGTTGCAGCAGTATAGGCAGAGCCCAGTAACATTTCAGTAGTAACAGTATAGACAGACCCCAGTTACATTTCAGTTGCAGCAGTATAGGCAGAGCCCAGTAACATTTCAGTAGTAACAGTATAGATAGACCCCAGTAACATTTCAGTAGCAGCAGTATAGGCAGAGCCCAGTAACATCTCTGTAGCAGCAGTATAGGCAGAGACCAGTATTAGTAACATTTCAGTAGTAACAGTATAGTCAGACCCCAGTAACATTTCCGTAGTAGCAGTATAGGCATAGCCCAGTATTAGTAACATTTCAGTAGTAACAGTAAAGACTGACCCCAGTAACATTTCAGTTGCAGCAGTATAGGAAGAGCCCAGTAACATTTCAGTAGTAACAGTATAGACAGACCCCAGTTACATTTCAGTTGCAGCAGTATAGGCAGAGCGCAGTAACATTTCAGTAGTAACAGTATAGACAGACCTCAGTAACATTTCAGTAGCAGCAGTATAGGCATAGCCCAGTATTGGTATCATTTCAGTAGTAATAGTATAGACAGACCGCAGTAACATTTCAGTTGCAGCAGTATAAGCAGAACCCAGTATTAGTAACATTTCATTAGTAACAGTATAGACAGACCCCAGTAACATTTCCGTAGCAGCAGTATAGGCATAGCCCAATATTTGAAACTTTTCAGTAGTAACAGTATAGACAGACCCCAGTAACATTTCAGTTGCAGCAGTATATGTAGAGTCCAGTAACATTTCAGTAGTAACAGTATAGACAGACCCCAGTAACATTTCAGTTGCAGCAGTATAGGCAGAGCCCAGTAACATCTCTGTAGCAGCAGTATAGGCGGAGCCCAGTATTAGTAGCATTTTAGTAGTTACAGTATAGACAGACCCCAGTAACATTTCAGTTGCAGCAGTATAGGCATAGCCCAGTATTAGTAACATTTCAGTAGTAACAGTATATACAGACCCCAGTAACATTTCAGTTGCAGCAGTATAGGCAGAGCCCAGTAACATTTCAGTAGTAACAGTATAGACAGACCCCAGTAACATTTCAGTTGCAGCAGTATAGGCAGAGCCCAGTAACATTTCAGTAGTAAAAGTATAGACAGCCCACAGTAACATTTCTGTAGCAGCAGTATAAGCAGAGCCCAGTATTAGTAACATTTCAGTAGTAAGAGTATATACAGACCCCAGTAACATTTCCGTAGCAGCAGTATAGGCTGAGCCCAGTATTAGTAACATTTCAGTAGTAACAGTATAGACAGACCCCCAGTAACATTTCAGTTGCAGCAGTATAGGGAGAGCCCAGTAAAATTTCAGTAGTAACAGTATAGACAGACCCCAGTAATATTTCAGTAGCAGCAGTATAGGCATAGCCCAGTATTAGTAACATTTCAGTAGTAACAGTATAGACCGACCCCCGTAACATTTCAGTTGCAGCAGTATAGGCAGAGCCGAGTAACATTTCAGTAGTAACAGTATAGACAGACTCCAGTTACATTTCAGTTGCAGCAGTATAGGCAGGGCCCAGTAACATTTCAGTAGTAACAGTATAGACAGACCCCAGTAACATTTCAGTTGCAGCAGTATAGGCAGAGCCAAGTAATATTTCAGAAGTAACAGTATAGACAGACCCAAGTAACATTTACGTAGCAGCAGTATAGGCATAGCCCAATATTAGAAACATTTCAGTAGTAACAGTATAGACAGACCCCAGTAACATTTCAGTTGCAGCAGTATAGGCAGAGCCCAGTAACATTTCAGTAGTAAAAGTATAGACAGCCCACAGTAACATTTCTGTAGCAGCAGTATAAGCAGAGCCCAGTATTAGTAACATTTCAGTAGTAAGAGTATATACAGACCCCAGTAACATTTCCGTAGCAGCAGTATAGGCTGAGCCCAGTATTAGTAACATTTCAGTAGTAACAGTATAGACAGACCCCCAGTAACATTTCAGTTGCAGCAGTATAGGGAGAGCCCAGTAAAATTTCAGTAGTAACAGTATAGACAGACCCCAGTAATATTTCAGTAGCAGCAGTACAGGCATAGCCCAGTATTAGTAACATTTCAGTAGTAACAGTATAGACAGACCCCCGTAACATTTCAGTTGCAGCAGTATAGGCAGAGCCGAGTAACATTTCAGTAGTAACAGTATAGACAGACCCCAGTTACATTTCAGTTGCAGCAGTATAGGCAGGGCCCAGTAACATTTCAGTAGTAACAGTATAGACAGACCCCAGTAACATTTCAGTTGCAGCAGTATAGGCAGAGCCAAGTAATATTTCAGAAGTAACAGTATAGACAGACCCAAGTAACATTTACGTAGCAGCAGTATAGGCATAGCCCAATATTAGAAACATTTCAGTAGTAACAGTATAGACAGACCCCAGTAACATTTTAGTTGCAGCAGTATAGGCAGAGCCCAGTGACATTTCAGTAGTAACAATATAGACAGACCCCAGTAACATTTCAGTTGCAGCAGTATAGGCAGAGCCCAGTAACATTTCAGTAGTAACAGTATAGACAGACCCCAGTTACATTCCAGTTGCAGCAGTATAGGTAGAGCCCAGTAACATTTCAGTAGTAACAGTATAGACAGACCCCAGTAACATTTCAGTTGCAGCAGTATAGGCAGAGCCCAGTAACATTTCAGTAGTAACATTATAGACAGACCCCAGTTACATTTCAGTTGCAGCAGTATAGGCAGAGCCCAGTAACATTTCAGTAGTAACAGTATAGACAGACCCCAGTTACATTCCAGTTGCAGCAGTATAGGTAGAGCCCAGTAACATTTCAGTAGTAACAGTATAGACAGACCCCAGTAACATTTCAGTTGCAGCAGTATAGGCAGAGCCCAGTAACATTTCAGTAGTAACATTATAGACAGACCCCAGTTACATTTCAGTTGCAGCAGTATAGGCAGAGCCCAGTAACATTTCAGTAGTAACAGTATAGACAGACCCCAGTAACATTTCAGTTGCAGCAGTATAGGCAGAGCCCAGTAACATCTCTGTAGCAGCAGTATAGGCAGAGCCCAGTATTAGTAACATTTCAGTAGTAACAGTATAGACAGACCCCAGTAACATTTCAGTTGCAGGAGTATAGGCAGAGCCCAGTATTAGTAACATTTCAGTAGTAACAGTATAGACAGACCCCAGTAACATTTCAGTTGCAGCAGTATAGGCAGAGCCCTGTAATATTTCAGTAGTAACAGTATAGACAGACCGCAGTAACATTTCTGTAGCAGAAGTATAGGCAGAGCCCAGTATTAGTAACATTTCAGCAGTAACAGTATAGACAGACCCCAGTAACATTTCCGTAGCAGCAGTATAGGCATAGCCCAATATTTGAAACTTTTCAGTAGTAACAGTATAGACAGACCCCAGTAACATTTCAGTTGCAGCAGTATATGTAGAGTCCAGTAACATTTCAGTAGTAACAGTATAGACAGACCCCAGTAACATTTCAGTTGCAGCAGTATAGGCAGAGCCCAGTAACATCTCTGTAGCAGCAGTATAGGCGGAGCCCAGTATTAGTAGCATTTTAGTAGTTACAGTATAGACAGACCCCAGTAACATTTCAGTTGCAGCAGTATAGGCATAGCCCAGTATTAGTAACATTTCAGTAGTAACAGTATATACAGACCCCAGTAACATTTCAGTTGCAGCAGTATAGGCAGAGCCCAGTAACATTTCAGTAGTAACAGTATAGACAGACCCCAGTAACATTTCAGTTGCAGCAGTATAGGCAGAGCCCAGTAACATTTCAGTAGTAAAAGTATAGACAGCCCACAGTAACATTTCTGTAGCAGCAGTATAAGCAGAGCCCAGTATTAGTAACATTTCAGTAGTAAGAGTATATACAGACCCCAGTAACATTTCCGTAGCAGCAGTATAGGCTGAGCCCAGTATTAGTAACATTTCAGTAGTAACAGTATAGACAGACCCCCAGTAACATTTCAGTTGCAGCAGTATAGGGAGAGCCCAGTAAAATTTCAGTAGTAACAGTATAGACAGACCCCAGTAATATTTCAGTAGCAGCAGTATAGGCATAGCCCAGTATTAGTAACATTTCAGTAGTAACAGTATAGACCGACCCCCGTAACATTTCAGTTGCAGCAGTATAGGCAGAGCCGAGTAACATTTCAGTAGTAACAGTATAGACAGACCCCAGTTACATTTCAGTTGCAGCAGTATAGGCAGGGCCCAGTAACATTTCAGTAGTAACAGTATAGACAGACCCCAGTAACATTTCAGTTGCAGCAGTATAGGCAGAGCCAAGTAATATTTCAGAAGTAACAGTATAGACAGCCCCAAGTAACATTTACGTAGCAGCAGTATAGGCATAGCCCAATATTAGAAACATTTCAGTAGTAACAGTATAGACAGACCCCAGTAACATTTCAGTTGCAGCAGTATAGGCAGAGCCCAGTAACATTTCAGTAGTAAAAGTATAGACAGCCCACAGTAACATTTCTGTAGCAGCAGTATAAGCAGAGCCCAGTATTAGTAACATTTCAGTAGTAAGAGTATATACAGACCCCAGTAACATTTCCTTAGCAGCAGTATAGGCTGAGCCCAGTATTAGTAACATTTCAGTAGTAACAGTATAGACAGACCCCCAGTAACATTTCAGTTGCAGCAGTATAGGGAGAGCCCAGTAAAATTTCAGTAGTAACAGTATAGACAGACCCCAGTAATATTTCAGTAGCAGCAGTATAGGCATAGCCCAGTATTAGAAACATTTCAGTAGTAACAGTATAGACAGACCCCAGTAACATTTTAGTTGCAGCAGTATAGGCAGAGCCCAGTAACATTTCAGTAGTAACAATATAGACAGACCCCAGTAACATTTCAGTTGCAGCAGTATAGGCAGAGCCCAGTAACATTTCAGTAGTAACAGTATAGACAGACCCCAGTTACATTCCAGTTGCAGCAGTATAGGTAGAGCCCAGTAACATTTCAGTAGTAACAGTATAGACAGACCCCAGTAACATTTCAGTTGCAGCAGTATAGGCAGAGCCCAGTAACATTTCAGTAGTAACATTATAGACAGACCCCAGTTACATTTCAGTTGCAGCAGTATAGGAAGAGCCCAGTAACATTTCAGTAGTAACAGTATAGACAGACCCCAGTTACATTTCAGTTGCAGCAGTATAGGCAGAGCGCAGTAACATTTCAGTAGTAACAGTATAGACAGACCTCAGTAACATTTCAGTAGCAGCAGTATAGGCATAGCCCAGTATTGGTATCATTTCAGTAGTAATAGTATAGACAGACCGCAGTAACATTTCAGTTGCAGCAGTATAAGCAGAACCCAGTATTAGTAACATTTCATTAGTAACAGTATAGACAGACCCCAGTAACATTTCCGTAGCAGCAGTATAGGCATAGCCCAATATTTGAAACTTTTCAGTAGTAACAGTATAGACAGACCCCAGTAACATTTCAGTTGCAGCAGTATATGTAGAGTCCAGTAACATTTCAGTAGTAACAGTATAGACAGACCCCAGTAACATTTCAGTTGCAGCAGTATAGGCAGAGCCCAGTAACATCTCTGTAGCAGCAGTATAGGCGGAGCCCAGTATTAGTAGCATTTTAGTAGTTACAGTATAGACAGACCCCAGTAACATTTCAGTTGCAGCAGTATAGGCATAGCCCAGTATTAGTAACATTTCAGTAGTAACAGTATATACAGACCCCAGTAACATTTCAGTTGCAGCAGTATAGGCAGAGCCCAGTAACATTTCAGTAGTAACAGTATAGACAGACCCCAGTAACATTTCAGTTGCAGCAGTATAGGCAGAGCCCAGTAACATTTCAGTAGTAAAAGTATAGACAGCCCACAGTAACATTTCTGTAGCAGCAGTATAAGCAGAGCCCAGTATTAGTAACATTTCAGTAGTAAGAGTATATACAGACCCCAGTAACATTTCCGTAGCAGCAGTATAGGCTGAGCCCAGTATTAGTAACATTTCAGTAGTAACAGTATAGACAGACCCCCAGTAACATTTCAGTTGCAGCAGTATAGGGAGAGCCCAGTAAAATTTCAGTAGTAACAGTATAGACAGACCCCAGTAATATTTCAGTAGCAGCAGTATAGGCATAGCCCAGTATTAGTAACATTTCAGTAGTAACAGTATAGACCGACCCCCGTAACATTTCAGTTGCAGCAGTATAGGCAGAGCCGAGTAACATTTCAGTAGTAACAGTATAGACAGACCCCAGTTACATTTCAGTTGCAGCAGTATAGGCAGGGCCCAGTAACATTTCAGTAGTAACAGTATAGACAGACCCCAGTAACATTTCAGTTGCAGCAGTATAGGCAGAGCCAAGTAATATTTCAGAAGTAACAGTATAGACAGACCCAAGTAACATTTACGTAGCAGCAGTATAGGCATAGCCCAATATTAGAAACATTTCAGTAGTAACAGTATAGACAGACCCCAGTAACATTTCAGTTGCAGCAGTATAGGCAGAGCCCAGTAACATTTCAGTAGTAAAAGTATAGACAGCCCACAGTAACATTTCTGTAGCAGCAGTATAAGCAGAGCCCAGTATTAGTAACATTTCAGTAGTAAGAGTATATACAGACCCCAGTAACATTTCCTTAGCAGCAGTATAGGCTGAGCCCAGTATTAGTAACATTTCAGTAGTAACAGTATAGACAGACCCCCAGTAACATTTCAGTTGCAGCAGTATAGGGAGAGCCCAGTAAAATTTCAGTAGTAACAGTATAGACAGACCCCAGTAATATTTCAGTAGCAGCAGTATAGGCATAGCCCAGTATTAGAAACATTTCAGTAGTAACAGTATAGACAGACCCCAGTAACATTTTAGTTGCAGCAGTATAGGCAGAGCCCAGTAACATTTCAGTAGTAACAATATAGACAGACCCCAGTAACATTTCAGTTGCAGCAGTATAGGCAGAGCCCAGTAACATTTCAGTAGTAACAGTATAGACAGACCCCAGTTACATTCCAGTTGCAGCAGTATAGGTAGAGCCCAGTAACATTTCAGTAGTAACAGTATAGACAGACCCCAGTAACATTTCAGTTGCAGCAGTATAGGCAGAGCCCAGTAACATTTCAGTAGTAACATTATAGACAGACCCCAGTTACATTTCAGTTGCAGCAGTATAGGAAGAGCCCAGTAACATTTCAGTAGTAACAGTATAGACAGACCCCAGTTACATTTCAGTTGCAGCAGTATAGGCAGAGCGCAGTAACATTTCAGTAGTAACAGTATAGACAGACCTCAGTAACATTTCAGTAGCAGCAGTATAGGCATAGCCCAGTATTGGTATCATTTCAGTAGTAATAGTATAGACAGACCGCAGTAACATTTCAGTTGCAGCAGTATAAGCAGAACCCAGTATTAGTAACATTTCATTAGTAACAGTATAGACAGACCCCAGTAACATTTCCGTAGCAGCAGTATAGGCATAGCCCAATATTTGAAACTTTTCAGTAGTAACAGTATAGACAGACCCCAGTAACATTTCAGTTGCAGCAGTATATGTAGAGTCCAGTAACATTTCAGTAGTAACAGTATAGACAGACCCCAGTAACATTTCAGTTGCAGCAGTATAGGCAGAGCCCAGTAACATCTCTGTAGCAGCAGTATAGGCGGAGCCCAGTATTAGTAGCATTTTAGTAGTTACAGTATAGACAGACCCCAGTAACATTTCAGTTGCAGCAGTATAGGCATAGCCCAGTATTAGTAACATTTCAGTAGTAACAGTATATACAGACCCCAGTAACATTTCAGTTGCAGCAGTATAGGCAGAGCCCAGTAACATTTCAGTAGTAACAGTATAGACAGACCCCAGTAACATTTCAGTTGCAGCAGTATAGGCAGAGCCCAGTAACATTTCAGTAGTAAAAGTATAGACAGCCCACAGTAACATTTCTGTAGCAGCAGTATAAGCAGAGCCCAGTATTAGTAACATTTCAGTAGTAAGAGTATATACAGACCCCAGTAACATTTCCGTAGCAGCAGTATAGGCTGAGCCCAGTATTAGTAACATTTCAGTAGTAACAGTATAGACAGACCCCCAGTAACATTTCAGTTGCAGCAGTATAGGGAGAGCCCAGTAAAATTTCAGTAGTAACAGTATAGACAGACCCCAGTAATATTTCAGTAGCAGCAGTATAGGCATAGCCCAGTATTAGTAACATTTCAGTAGTAACAGTATAGACCGACCCCCGTAACATTTCAGTTGCAGCAGTATAGGCAGAGCCGAGTAACATTTCAGTAGTAACAGTATAGACAGACCCCAGTTACATTTCAGTTGCAGCAGTATAGGCAGGGCCCAGTAACATTTCAGTAGTAACAGTATAGACAGACCCCAGTAACATTTCAGTTGCAGCAGTATAGGCAGAGCCAAGTAATATTTCAGAAGTAACAGTATAGACAGACCCAAGTAACATTTACGTAGCAGCAGTATAGGCATAGCCCAATATTAGAAACATTTCAGTAGTAACAGTATAGACAGACCCCAGTAACATTTCAGTTGCAGCAGTATAGGCAGAGCCCAGTAACATTTCAGTAGTAAAAGTATAGACAGCCCACAGTAACATTTCTGTAGCAGCAGTATAAGCAGAGCCCAGTATTAGTAACATTTCAGTAGTAAGAGTATATACAGACCCCAGTAACATTTCCGTAGCAGCAGTATAGGCTGAGCCCAGTATTAGTAACATTTCAGTAGTAACAGTATAGACAGACCCCCAGTAACATTTCAGTTGCAGCAGTATAGGGAGAGCCCAGTAAAATTTCAGTAGTAACAGTATAGACAGACCCCAGTAATATTTCAGTAGCAGCAGTATAGGCATAGCCCAGTATTAGTAACATTTCAGTAGTAACAGTATAGACAGACCCCCGTAACATTTCAGTTGCAGCAGTATAGGCAGAGCCGAGTAACATTTCAGTAGTAACAGTATAGACAGACCCCAGTTACATTTCAGTTGCAGCAGTATAGGCAGGGCCCAGTAACATTTCAGTAGAAACAGTATAGACAGACCCCAGTAACATTTCAGTTGCAGCAGTATAGGCAGAGCCAAGTAATATTTCAGAAGTAACAGTATAGACAGACCCAAGTAACATTTACGTAGCAGCAGTATAGGCATAGCCCAATATTAGAAACATTTCAGTAGTAACAGTATAGACAGACCCCAGTAACATTTTAGTTGCAGCAGTATAGGCAGAGCCCAGTAACATTTCAGTAGTAACAATATAGACAGACCCCAGTAACATTTCAGTTGCAGCAGTATAGGCAGAGCCCAGTAACATTTCAGTAGTAACAGTATAGACAGACCCCAGTTACATTCCAGTTGCAGCAGTATAGGTAGAGCCCAGTAACATTTCAGTAGTAACAGTATAGACAGACCCCAGTAACATTTCAGTTGCAGCAGTATAGGCAGAGCCCAGTAACATTTCAGTAGTAACATTATAGACAGACCCCAGTTACATTTCAGTTGCAGCAGTATAGGCAGAGCCCAGTAACATTTCAGTAGTAACAGTATAGACAGACCCCAGTTACATTCCAGTTGCAGCAGTATAGGTAGAGCCCAGTAACATTTCAGTAGTAACAGTATAGACAGACCCCAGTAACATTTCAGTTGCAGCAGTATAGGCAGAGCCCAGTAACATTTCAGTAGTAACATTATAGACAGACCCCAGTTACATTTCAGTTGCAGCAGTATAGGCAGAGCCCAGTAACATTTCAGTAGTAACAGTATAGACAGACCCCAGTAACATTTCAGTTGCAGCAGTATAGGCAGAGCCCAGTAACATCTCTGTAGCAGCAGTATAGGCAGAGCCCAGTATTAGTAACATTTCAGTAGTAACAGTATAGACAGACCCCAGTAACATTTCAGTTGCAGGAGTATAGGCAGAGCCCAGTATTAGTAACATTTCAGTAGTAACAGTATAGACAGACCCCAGTAACATTTCAGTTGCAGCAGTATAGGCATAGCCCAGTATTAGTAACATTTCAGTAGTAACAGTATATACAGACCCCAGTAACATTTCAGTTGCAGCAGTATAGGCAGAGCCCAGTAACATTTCAGTAGTAACAGTATAGACAGACCCCAGTAACATTTCAGTTGCAGCAGTATAGGCAGAGCCCAGTAACATTTCAGTAGTAAAAGTATAGACAGCCCACAGTAACATTTCTGTAGCAGCAGTATAAGCAGAGCCCAGTATTAGTAACATTTCAGTAGTAAGAGTATATACAGACCCCAGTAACATTTCCGTAGCAGCAGTATAGGCTGAGCCCAGTATTAGTAACATTTCAGTAGTAACAGTATAGACAGACCCCCAGTAACATTTCAGTTGCAGCAGTATAGGGAGAGCCCAGTAAAATTTCAGTAGTAACAGTATAGACAGACCCCAGTAATATTTCAGTAGCAGCAGTATAGGCATAGCCCAGTATTAGTAACATTTCAGTAGTAACAGTATAGACCGACCCCCGTAACATTTCAGTTGCAGCAGTATAGGCAGAGCCGAGTAACATTTCAGTAGTAACAGTATAGACAGACCCCAGTTACATTTCAGTTGCAGCAGTATAGGCAGGGCCCAGTAACATTTCAGTAGTAACAGTATAGACAGACCCCAGTAACATTTCAGTTGCAGCAGTATAGGCAGAGCCAAGTAATATTTCAGAAGTAACAGTATAGACAGACCCAAGTAACATTTACGTAGCAGCAGTATAGGCATAGCCCAATATTAGAAACATTTCAGTAGTAACAGTATAGACAGACCCCAGTAACATTTCAGTTGCAGCAGTATAGGCAGAGCCCAGTAACATTTCAGTAGTAAAAGTATAGACAGCCCACAGTAACATTTCTGTAGCAGCAGTATAAGCAGAGCCCAGTATTAGTAACATTTCAGTAGTAAGAGTATATACAGACCCCAGTAACATTTCCGTAGCAGCAGTATAGGCTGAGCCCAGTATTAGTAACATTTCAGTAGTAACAGTATAGACAGACCCCCAGTAACATTTCAGTTGCAGCAGTATAGGGAGAGCCCAGTAAAATTTCAGTAGTAACAGTATAGACAGACCCCAGTAATATTTCAGTAGCAGCAGTACAGGCATAGCCCAGTATTAGTAACATTTCAGTAGTAACAGTATAGACAGACCCCCGTAACATTTCAGTTGCAGCAGTATAGGCAGAGCCGAGTAACATTTCAGTAGTAACAGTATAGACAGACCCCAGTTACATTTCAGTTGCAGCAGTATAGGCAGGGCCCAGTAACATTTCAGTAGTAACAGTATAGACAGACCCCAGTAACATTTCAGTTGCAGCAGTATAGGCAGAGCCGAGTAACATTTCAGTAGTAACAGTATAGACAGACCCCAGTTACATTTCAGTTGCAGCAGTATAGGCAGGGCCCAGTAACATTTCAGTAGAAACAGTATAGACAGACCCCAGTAACATTTCAGTTGCAGCAGTATAGGCAGAGCCAAGTAATATTTCAGAAGTAACAGTATAGACAGACCCAAGTAACATTTACGTAGCAGCAGTATAGGCATAGCCCAATATTAGAAACATTTCAGTAGTAACAGTATAGACAGACCCCAGTAACATTTTAGTTGCAGCAGTATAGGCAGAGCCCAGTAACATTTCAGTAGTAACAATATAGACAGACCCCAGTAACATTTCAGTTGCAGCAGTATAGGCAGAGCCCAGTAACATTTCAGTAGTAACAGTATAGACAGACCCCAGTTACATTCCAGTTGCAGCAGTATAGGTAGAGCCCAGTAACATTTCAGTAGTAACAGTATAGACAGACCCCAGTAACATTTCAGTTGCAGCAGTATAGGCAGAGCCCAGTAACATTTCAGTAGTAACATTATAGACAGACCCCAGTTACATTTCAGTTGCAGCAGTATAGGCAGAGCCCAGTAACATTTCAGTAGTAACAGTATAGACAGACCCCAGTTACATTCCAGTTGCAGCAGTATAGGTAGAGCCCAGTAACATTTCAGTAGTAACAGTATAGACAGACCCCAGTAACATTTCAGTTGCAGCAGTATAGGCAGAGCCCAGTAACATTTCAGTAGTAACATTATAGACAGACCCCAGTTACATTTCAGTTGCAGCAGTATAGGCAGAGCCCAGTAACATTTCAGTAGTAACAGTATAGACAGACCCCAGTAACATTTCAGTTGCAGCAGTATAGGCAGAGCCCAGTAACATCTCTGTAGCAGCAGTATAGGCAGAGCCCAGTATTAGTAACATTTCAGTAGTAACAGTATAGACAGACCCCAGTAACATTTCAGTTGCAGGAGTATAGGCAGAGCCCAGTATTAGTAACATTTCAGTAGTAACAGTATAGACAGACCCCAGTAACATTTCAGTTGCAGCAGTATAGGCATAGCCCAGTATTAGTAACATTTCAGTAGTAACAGTATATACAGACCCCAGTAACATTTCAGTTGCAGCAGTATAGGCAGAGCCCAGTAACATTTCAGTAGTAACAGTATAGACAGACCCCAGTAACATTTCAGTTGCAGCAGTATAGGCAGAGCCCAGTAACATTTCAGTAGTAAAAGTATAGACAGCCCACAGTAACATTTCTGTAGCAGCAGTATAAGCAGAGCCCAGTATTAGTAACATTTCAGTAGTAAGAGTATATACAGACCCCAGTAACATTTCCGTAGCAGCAGTATAGGCTGAGCCCAGTATTAGTAACATTTCAGTAGTAACAGTATAGACAGACCCCCAGTAACATTTCAGTTGCAGCAGTATAGGGAGAGCCCAGTAAAATTTCAGTAGTAACAGTATAGACAGACCCCAGTAATATTTCAGTAGCAGCAGTATAGGCATAGCCCAGTATTAGTAACATTTCAGTAGTAACAGTATAGACCGACCCCCGTAACATTTCAGTTGCAGCAGTATAGGCAGAGCCGAGTAACATTTCAGTAGTAACAGTATAGACAGACCCCAGTTACATTTCAGTTGCAGCAGTATAGGCAGGGCCCAGTAACATTTCAGTAGTAACAGTATAGACAGACCCCAGTAACATTTCAGTTGCAGCAGTATAGGCAGAGCCAAGTAATATTTCAGAAGTAACAGTATAGACAGACCCAAGTAACATTTACGTAGCAGCAGTATAGGCATAGCCCAATATTAGAAACATTTCAGTAGTAACAGTATAGACAGACCCCAGTAACATTTCAGTTGCAGCAGTATAGGCAGAGCCCAGTAACATTTCAGTAGTAAAAGTATAGACAGCCCACAGTAACATTTCTGTAGCAGCAGTATAAGCAGAGCCCAGTATTAGTAACATTTCAGTAGTAAGAGTATATACAGACCCCAGTAACATTTCCGTAGCAGCAGTATAGGCTGAGCCCAGTATTAGTAACATTTCAGTAGTAACAGTATAGACAGACCCCCAGTAACATTTCAGTTGCAGCAGTATAGGGAGAGCCCAGTAAAATTTCAGTAGTAACAGTATAGACAGACCCCAGTAATATTTCAGTAGCAGCAGTACAGGCATAGCCCAGTATTAGTAACATTTCAGTAGTAACAGTATAGACAGACCCCCGTAACATTTCAGTTGCAGCAGTATAGGCAGAGCCGAGTAACATTTCAGTAGTAACAGTATAGACAGACCCCAGTTACATTTCAGTTGCAGCAGTATAGGCAGGGCCCAGTAACATTTCAGTAGTAACAGTATAGACAGACCCCAGTAACATTTCAGTTGCAGCAGTATAGGCAGAGCCAAGTAATATTTCAGAAGTAACAGTATAGACAGACCCAAGTAACATTTACGTAGCAGCAGTATAGGCATAGCCCAATATTAGAAACATTTCAGTAGTAACAGTATAGACAGACCCCAGTAACATTTTAGTTGCAGCAGTATAGGCAGAGCCCAGTAACATTTCAGTAGTAACAATATAGACAGACCCCAGTAACATTTCAGTTGCAGCAGTATAGGCAGAGCCCAGTAACATTTCAGTAGTAACAGTATAGACAGACCCCAGTTACATTCCAGTTGCAGCAGTATAGGTAGAGCCCAGTAACATTTCAGTAGTAACAGTATAGACAGACCCCAGTAACATTTCAGTTGCAGCAGTATAGGCAGAGCCCAGTAACATTTCAGTAGTAACATTATAGACAGACCCCAGTTACATTTCAGTTGCAGCAGTATAGGCAGAGCCCAGTAACATTTCAGTAGTAACAGTATAGACAGACCCCAGTTACATTCCAGTTGCAGCAGTATAGGTAGAGCCCAGTAACATTTCAGTAGTAACAGTATAGACAGACCCCAGTAACATTTCAGTTGCAGCAGTATAGGCAGAGCCCAGTAACATTTCAGTAGTAACATTATAGACAGACCCCAGTTACATTTCAGTTGCAGCAGTATAGGCAGAGCCCAGTAACATTTCAGTAGTAACAGTATAGACAGACCCCAGTAACATTTCAGTTGCAGCAGTATAGGCAGAGCCCAGTAACATCTCTGTAGCAGCAGTATAGGCAGAGCCCAGTATTAGTAACATTTCAGTAGTAACAGTATAGACAGACCCCAGTAACATTTCAGTTGCAGGAGTATAGGCAGAGCCCAGTATTAGTAACATTTCAGTAGTAACAGTATAGACAGACCCCAGTAACATTTCAGTTGCAGCAGTATAGGCAGAGCCCTGTAATATTTCAGTAGTAACAGTATAGACAGACCGCAGTAACATTTCTGTAGCAGAAGTATAGGCAGAGCCCAGTATTAGTAACATTTCAGCAGTAACAGTATAGACAGACCCCAGTAACATTTCCGTAGCAGCAGTATAGGCATAGCCCAATATTAGAAACATTTCAGTAGTAACAGTATAGACAGACCGCAGTAACATTTCAGTTGCAGGAGTATAGGCAGAGCCCAGAAACATTTCACTAGTAAAAATATAGACAGACCCCAGTTACATTTCAGTTGCAGCAGTATAGGCAGAGTCCAGTAACATCTCTGTAGCAGAAGTATAGGCAGAGGCCAGTATTAGTAACATTTCAGTAGTAACAGTATAGACAGACCCCAGTAACATTTCCGTAGCAGCAGTATAGGCATAGCCCAGTAATAGTAACATTTCAGTAGTAACAGTATAGACAGACCCCAGTAACATTTCAGTTGCAGCAGTATAGGCAGAGCCCAGAAACATTTCAGTAGTAACAGTATAGACAGACCCCAGTAACATTTCAGTTGCAGCAGTATAGGCAGGGCCCTATAACATTTCTGTAGCAGCAGTGTAGGCAGAGCCCAGTACTAGTAACATTTCAGTAGTAACTGTATAGAAGCTGGGGACCCCAGAAACTTTCCTCTCTCCTAATCCCGCAGCAGCCGGCTGCAATTCACCAGGACCAGGAACCCGGCCTATGCCCACACCCTCGCTTTGAACTCTGCGTCCTCGCCCACGTCCATGTACACGTCCTCTAGCCCTACCCCTCAGCATGGTGGCTTACGAATAGAGCAGACACAGAGCTCTATTTTGTGAATTATTGGCGCGCAGTTGGTGGCTGATAGCAGTTATGTAACGCAAACTGCAGCCAGAAATAAATTATACGGAAGACTGCAAGCAGGCCTAGCTGTGCAATAGTGATGCACCACAACTCCCAGCAGCCATGCAGTTAAATGCACACGGTCACAGGTAGCCCTAAGAAGGATTTCTTTTTAAAAAAAATAAATTTTCAAATGCAATGCAGGCTATATAGCGTGTATCTGACTTTCCCTCTATCAGGAGCTGTCGCCGTACGCTGTGCGTGCAGTTGACGGCAGACACAGAGCGTTGTAAAAAATGTTTGAATTATTGGCGTACAGTTGGAGGGAGACAGCGCTTATGTTACACAAACTGCAGCCAGAAAAAAATTATACAGAAGCCTGCAAGCAGGCCTAGCTGTGCAATAGTGAGGTACTACAACTCCCAGCAGCCACAGAGTTAAATGCACATGGTCACAGGTAGCCCTAAGAAGGACCGTTGGGGTTCTTGTAGACAGGATTCCACACTACCACTGTCCCTGTCTCAGCAGCACTGTCCCTATACTATGTAGTACAGACTGCAGCCTGAGAATGCTATAGCTGTAATGGGGCTGCACGCCCGATATAAAAAAAAGGACAAAACTGCCACCAGCAGCCACAACAGTACTGCACACGGTCAGATGTGGCCCTAAGAAGGACCGTTGGGGTTCTTGTAGACGCTAACACTCTCCCTATAGCACCAGTAGCACTCTCCCTAATCTCTGCCAGGCTGTGTCTGAGGCGAGCCACGGGCGGAACTGCTTTATATACTCGGCGGTCACCTGATCTCGCCAGCCACTCACTGCAGGGGGGCGGGATAGGGCTGGCACGTCACAGGAGGAAGTGGTAATGCCTTCCCTGCATGTCTATTGGCCAGAAAATGGCGCTAAACATGCAGGGAAGGAAATGGAATTGACTCGAGTACCGCGTGGTGTTCGTCTCGAGTAACGAGCATCTTGAGTACCCTAATGCTCGAACGAACATCAAGCTCAGACCAGTACGCTCGCTCATCTCTAGTAAGGAGCTGTAAGACCTGCTGACAAATACTGAATGCGCACATGGTACGGATCCCCAACACACAGCAGGACTATGAGATCCCGGGACATTCACATGTTCCACGGCTGATGTAGTGTACCTGATCCGGGGCAGTAAATGTCCTGATGGGGGCTTTATGTTGGGGAAACGGGACAAAAACTTAGAGCAACAATGAGATCTCATCACCACTCAATTAAACAGAGGAAGACATAATTCCCTGCGGCCGAGCACTTCTCTAACCACGGACATGACATAGGAGATATGAGAGTTATGATATTGAAGGGGGGTTTCAAGTCACAAAACCACAGAAGAATTTGGGAATATAAATTTATAATAACTTTTGACACGTTCAATGGAGGGCTAAATTACTCCTGAGGATTTATGGGTGACTGGGAGGTATGAGACATCTATAGCACAGATAACACGCGATTGTCAATGGGACTTTATAATGTTAAAAGTGCATCGCCAGTTTGTGCTTTGTGATTTTTGTGTTATGCGTTTTTAATATTAAAAAGTCCCATTGGCAATCGCGTTAAAAAAACTCAGGTGTGTGGGAGCCCTGATCAGTGACTAGTTAAAAAAGTTTCTGTTTCTGTTGGAGAATTCCTTTAAGTGTGAACCAATCCCATCCATGTCTGTGCCTTGTCATAAGTATGTATAAGTGTGTATAAATATGCATGCCTCTTCAGATCTTTCATTTAGCCTGAAGAAGAACTCTGCGTTGGTTCGGAAGCTCGCTATTACATCATGTATGTCTGTAGCCATTAAAAGGTCTCATATCTACAGGATTACCTGGTTCCTCTTGCTGGGAACAATCACATATTGCTCTGCTGGCGACACGGACCAAACCTTTGTTTTCATTATAACGTTCTGCAACAGCTGAAGGAACTGTTCTTGCCGTTGGCTGAGTTCCGTAGACTCTGCTGGTTTCTTTTGTCCTATAAGACGTCTTTTGTTTCTCACACTGTATCTTCCTCTTTTCTTAACAGCTTTCTAGGGTTCTGAACCATACTACCCCAAGGCGACAGCACACTTTTCCTCATTAGCTCCGGGGGACGGCGCACCCGTCCTCATCACCCCTGAGGGAGGGCACACCCATCCTCATCACCCCCGGGGGACGGCGCACTCGTCCTCATAAGCCCCAGGGGACGGCGCACTCATCCTCATAAGCCCCGGGGGACGGCGCACTCATCCTCATCAGCCCCAGGGGACGGCGCACTCATCCTCATAAGCCCCGGGGGACGGCACACTCATCCTCATCAGCCCCAGGGGACGGCGCACTCGTCCTCATCAGCTTCAGGGGACGGTGAACTCGTCCTCACCAGCCCCGGGGGAAGGTGCACTTGTTCTCACTACCCTTGGGGGACGGCGCACTCATCCTCACCACCCACGGGGACAGTGCACTTGTCCTCATCACCCACTGGGGACGGGGCACTCGTCCTCACCACCCACTGGGGACGGCGCACTAGTCCTCACCACCCTCTGGAAACGACGCACTCATCCTCACCACCCACTGGGGATGGTCAACTTGTCCACACCACCCTCTGGGGACGGCGCACTTGTCCTCACCACCCACTGGGGACGGTGCACTCGTCCCCACCACCCACTGGGGACGGGACACTCATCCTCACCACCCATTGGGAATGGCGCACTTGTCCTCCCCACCCATGGGGGACGGCGCACTTGTCCTCGCCACCCACTGGGGATGGCGCACTCATCCTCACCACCCACTAGGGATGGGGTACTCGACCTCACCACCCACTGGGGATGGCGCACTCGTCCTCACCACCTTCTGGGGACGACATACTCGTTCTCACCACCCACTGGGGACGGCGCATTCATTCTCACCACCCTCTGGGGATGGCACACTCCTCCTCACCACCCTCTGGGGATGGTGCACTCCTCCTCACCACTCTCTGGGGATGGCCACACTCATCCTCACCACCCTCCGGGGATGGCTGCACTTGTCCTCACCACCCACTGGGGACGGCGCACTCTTCCTCAACACCCATTGGGGAAGGGGCACTCGCCCTCACCACCCTCTGGGGATGGCGCACTCGTCCTCACCATCAACTGGAGACGGCGCACTTGTCCTCACCACCAACTGGGGAAGGCGCACTCGTCCTCACCACCCTCTGAGGATGGCCGCACTCGTTCTCACCACCATCTGGGGATTGCACACTCATCCTCACTCCCCCGTGCGGATCGAGCACTTGTGGCGGCTGAGCGCAGGTCTTAGTAGGGAGATAGTAGGGATTTTAAGATGGTTGTCAATAGTGGCTCTGCTGTCTCTCCCCGGGAATGTCCAGATGCGACCCAGCCTGGCTGCGCACAGTGGCAAAAGAAATCACAGTAAATGCTGAAATTTGAATATCTTGTGACGCCAGTAGTTTTTCTCTGAAGCTTTCTGGTAGCGATGAAATAAAGTAAACCAAAGGTACACAGTTTACTCAACACTTGGAAGATTATGTAACAGTTCACACTTTAGTTTTCCAACTAGTATTAACTTCCCCAGAGTTACGGTCAACAGCAAAATACACACATGAATGCCTTTACTCTTCCTCTGCTTAGGAAGATGAGCCCACCAGTCTAAGTTATCTGGGGGATCTTCCGGACGGGTATTTGTAGAGGAATGGGAATTGCCCGTTTCTTCTAGGATTAGTTAGACTCACATATTGATAATGGTCATTTTCCTCCCAATTCCAAAGGGTCTGTCCTGTCTGTTATTCCTTCTTCAGTTGTCACTATTGTTTCCTCTTGTAATATGAAGTTGCAGTCGGCACTTTCACCCATCTTCTAGAAAGTTCAGCTTAGTGTGATGAAGGATGTGGAGAAACTCTAATTTTAGAACTATCCATAGAAGAGGGCCAATGAGTGCGCTCCCTCTGTTAACCCTTTACATGGTGCGATCTACATTTATCACAACATGTAAGGGGTTAGCAGCAGGGATCAGTGTTCTCACGATCCCCGCTGTTACAGTGGGAGGCTGGCTGTCAGTCACAGACAGCTCCTGCTGCGGGATGCCGGGGACTCGTGCCATGTACGTGAGTTTATATCCTGTTGTATTCAGTAACATGTGCCCATGATGTAAGCTTATGTCCTGTGGCATTAAGGGGTTAATACTCAACATTACATCAGCCATAACTCAAAAATGGTTGTAGGTACTTAAAAATGACCGAACTATCAATTTCTGATGAACTCCTACACTTACATCATGTATCCCACCATCTCCTTTCCATTAAGGGTGAGTCTACCAGCATACCATGATGGCCGACAGATATCCCCATAGTGCCACAAAGTCTTCTCTCTCATCTAAGTGCTGTGTGAAGTTTCCTACTTGTATCTCTTGTAGTTCAGAAGATATTCCACGTGGCCCTGACTTTTGAATCACCCCGTATGATGATACACGTCATACAGAAGTACATCCCATATTAGATACGACACTACACACACCCGTAAATAAACGCCGACACAACCACTTATTAGACATTAGTGAATATAATATGAATCTCGTCTCCAGTTCATCCCATGCGGATACACTTCTGAATCCAATAGGCCCCCTAATATAGAGAAGGTGCTGCTGGTCCCCTCCATCTTTGGGTTAACTCTTCCTATCACATAGACCGAGGAGGACACATTCTGGGAACGAACATCTGCTAACCGTCTGTTGGCCGCAGATGACTGCGCCATACTTTTGGTTTCTCTATAAAGGTTCCTCCCAGTATGGTGGCGTGCGGCGCACAGTCTGTAAATCCGCCATCACTCGTAAGGTTTCCTTTACTGGTCAGACAATTACTATCAATTCATGAATCAGTTGTAAATCGGATCACCTGACGTGCAGCTGAGCAGCTTCCATATATAACCGCACAGGCAGCTCCATCATCCTGCGTGGCGCCCGATACTTTCACGTTGCGTCCTTAGTCTACATTTATAATGTCCAGCTCATATGGCAAATGAAGTCATAAACCTCCCGGCTCATCCAACAGAGGGCAGAGTAGCCTCCCGTCAGGTGGTTTCCACTATGGCTTCCATGTTTTACTATATTACACTGCGCTATTCCATGGAGAGGCATCCAGTAATATATATATATTGTGCGGTATACATTTATTCTACAATGCAGCCTAAGTGACATCCAAGGATTCTGTCATAAATCCTCCTGATGGAAACCTCAGACTAGTCTAGACTCAGAATGGTAGAGTTGGAAGGAACCTCTTGGGTCATTGGGTCCTCTGGGATCATGAGGTCTTCAGGGGGTCATTGGGACCTCCAGGGTCATGGGTTCCAACCCCCTGCTCAATGCAGGATCATTAAATCATCCCAGACAGATGTCTGTCCGGCCTCTGAAGACTTACAGGAATGGACTCTTAGTCTCACACAATATGACAGTCGGCATCAGAGTCATCCTGACTGCACGGAGTGAGACGACTCTTAGAAGAACAGATGGGGGCGCCACAAGGACATTCTGGGTGTTATTTCATACGTTATTCCCAGATACACACCTCGGACACAATATGAGGCAAAGAAGACATGACCGTGAACATCTCTATATAGTCAGTGTAGACCTCTACAGGTTCTCAGCCCCTTCTAGTCATGTTGTGAGGTGGTCCTGGTACCGTATGGTACCCAACCTCCATGTATTACCGTCGGCCCCAGGACTAGTGGTCGCTCCACTGCACACACAGATGGTAGTAAAGAGTTACAGTAACTGAGGAGGAAGGAAGAACCACAAGGGAAAGTCACACTATTTTTACATGTGAAAGTAGAAAGTCTGGTGATGTAATGATCTACACATCCTGTAATATCTGCCGGCTGTAGATTATAATATACGTAGGGGTATCAGTCTACAAGTGGTGATATAATGTATATATCCTGTAATATCTGCCAGCTGTAGATTATAATATATGTGGTGTTATCAGTCTACAGGTGGTGATACAATGTACATATCCTGTAATATCTGACGGCTGTAGATTATAATATACGTAGGGGTATTCTCAGTCTACAAGTATTGATATAATGTATATATCCTGTAATATCTGCCGGCTGTAGATTATGATATACGTGGTGTTATCAGTCTACAAGTGGTGATATAATGTATATCCCCTGTAATATCTGCTAGCTGTAGATTATAATATATGTGGTGTTATTCTCAGTCTACAGGTGGTGAGACAATGTATATCCCCTGTAATATCTGCCGGCTGAAAATTATATTATACCTGGTGTTCTTCTCAGTCTACAAGTGGTGATATAATGTATATATTCTGTAATATCTGCCGCCTGTAGATTATAATATACGTGGTGTTATTTTCAGTCTACAAGTGGTGGTATAATGTATATCCCCTGTAGTGTCAGCCGGCTGTAGATTATAATATACCTGGTATTCTTCTCAGTCTACAAGTTGTGATATAATGTATATATCCTGTAATATCTGCTGGCTGTAGATTATAATATACCTAGTGTTCCTAGCACGCTACAAGTTGTGATATAATGTGTATGTCCTGTGTGTCAAGTTGTGGTTACTCGCCTGCGTATCGCTGACCTGTCATACATGAAAATGCCGCACAACACGTGTAGAAATGCTCCAGAGACGTGGATTCACTTTAGTTCTGGCTCCTGCCAGCGTTTATTTCACAGCAAACAGCATACAAACACAGTCCATGTGCAATCCTGGGTTTACCACCCACTGGGTCACCGTCACTACCCCGCCCAGGGTGTCTAGAGGGCGTCTTCCTCTATCAGACGTGTGACTGACCCCAAAACTGGTCTGCACGGATCAGGCTCCCAGTTTCTGACGCGGCATCTCCACTGCTTTCACTGGTCCACACTGGACCTCAGGCTTTCAGCCCTTCCAGCTCACCTGAGCTGTAACTTCCCCTTGTTTTTGGCAGGAACTGGCTTTTATCTAGTTCCTGCTCTACCCCTTGGTGTTAACCTTAGCACCAGAAGTCCTGTCTGCAGCCCTCTACTGGCCCTTCGGTGTACTGCACTACTACACCTGTAATATCTGCTAGCTGTAGATTATAATATACGTGGCCTTGTTTTCAGTCTACAAGTGGTGATATAAAGTATACATCCTGTAATATCTGCCAGCTGTAGATTTTAACCCCTTAGTGATGGCCCCATCGGGAAACTACGTCCTCAGTAAGTGAGCTTTAATCCTAGAGGACGTAGTATTATGCATCCTCTTAGGATTAATGCCCGCTTGCCTGAGGACGTGACAGCTCAATGCTGTCGGTGCCCGCAGGTAGCCGACAGCTTGGAGCTGTCATCCAGGGCTGCGGGCAGTCCCCCCTGGCATTGCGATTGGCGCTATCCAATGGATAGCGCCGATCGCATAAAAGTTTTAAAAAGTACAAAAAAAGTTAAAGATTCAGCTGCCCTGATGGATCGGATTCATCAGGGCCGCTGAAAATACTCACCCGCCTTCTCCGCGCTGCCCCCAAAGATCTGGTCCTCCAAGACCCGCCGCCGGTCTACTGCGCATGCGCGCCAGACGATACCGTCACGCACATGCGCAGAAGCCTGGGAGTCCCCAGCAAATTTAAAATCTCCTGGCTCCCGGCTCCTGAAGGTAGCCGGGAACCAGGAGATGTTACTGGGGACCGCGGTGAGCGGTCCCCAGGACCGCGATCACCACTATCAATTGGATAGTGGCGATCGCGAAAAAGTTAAAAAAGTTTTTAAAAAGTACAAGTTTCATCTCCCCTCATGAATCCGATCCATGAGGGGAGGTGAAAATACTCACCTCAGGTCCACCGATGTCCCCGAGTTCTGGGACCCGAAGTCCCCGTCTGCGCATGCGCGCCCGACCCCTGGGAAATTTAAAATCCCACTGCTCCTGGCTGCCATGTGTAGCCAGGAGCAGAGAGATGTCACTGCAGAGATGATCATTGTTATCCTATGGATAACTGTGATCATTTCAAGTAAAAAAAAAAAGTGTAAAAAGTAAAAAAAAAAGTTTTAAAAAGTGAAAAAAAAGTTAAAGCTTACGTCTCATCACTTTCCACGGATCATATCCATGAGGGAGGAGATGAAATGACGTACTTAAGGTCCGCGGATTTATCCACGGACCTTACCCCAGCTTTTGCGCACACGCCCGTCCACAAAATGGCAGGCGCAGCGCAAAAGCCGTGGATTGCCGGGGTAATTTAAAATCTCCCTGCTCCTGGCTACAAAACTTAGCCTAGAGTCTGCAGATTTCACGGGGGCCGTGGTGAGCGGTTCCTGGTCACGTGTTCGCCGTTATCCAATGGCTAATGGCGATCACATAAAAGTAAAAAAAGGTGAAGGTTCATCTCCCCTCTCCGATGCGATCAATAAGTTGAGATGAAACTTTTACCGGAGGCCTCCGTATTTGCACCCCGCCGTGATCTTCCTCCGTGAACTTTCCCGGATTCTGCACATGCGACCGCCGGCAAAACACCGGACACACGCGCAGGAGTCGGGGAGCACAGGAAATTAAAATCTCCTTGCTCCCAGCGACCAACGGTCGCCGAGAGCCTGGAGCAGTGACCTTGTTGAGTGGTCCCTGGTCACGTGATAAAAAGGTAGCGATCTATCTTAGGTCGGTCTCACATGACCGGATAGGAATTACGGATTCCGCATGCGTCTGATCCGCGGTAATACGCAGATCAATCGTATTGGATTACACAATTCCGCTCACATTAGCGGGTCCGAACTGCGTAATCCACTCGCAGAAAAGAGAACGCAGGAGGTTCTATTTTACCGCGGCTATCCGCAGCATAGAGCCCATTGTGCTCCATGGTCGTGGATATACCCGCTGCCCATACGCAACTACGTTGTATACAGGCTGCGGGTACCCGGGTCATCGCTAAGCGACGGTGCGGGAAATACAAACAAAAAGTACTGCGTATGACCGCCTGTGTGAGTAGGCAGTTATGCGCAGTACATTACGCGGCCGTACGCAGGGTCACAGCCGGCTCCCAGCTGGGATCCTCTGCGGGCCTCCACAAGCGGATTCCACCTACGGCTGCGTGAGCCCGGCGTTATTCAGACCGCTACCTGTAATCCGTAATTTACAAGAAGCCCCGGGAACGTTCACCTTCCTGCAGTTCCAGGAGCAGCTTGTTGAGCGTCTTCTGTGTAAGACCGCCGCACCTCATCAAGCTTACGGAGACTCACGGAACCCCACTTTTTACACCCCATACCCGCCACTGAGGTCACGAAATACCCCCAAAAAGCATGAGAGGAGGGGGATAACTGGTTTTATTGCCCCATGTACCCATCCCAACCAGCCTCCGTAATTACCCCTGTCTTTGGAAATACTACACAGTTCACATTATTACTTTTATCTAAGATTTGGGGAATGCTAAAAAGGGCGCAGAGGGGGGGGGGGGGATATTTTAAGATGTCAATTTTTACTCCGTGCAAGTGGGCAATGGGGCCTGGAATTTATTCAGTTGTGCCCAGAAATCCAACGGGTGTCCCTCCAATACAGGCCTTGCCATGTGTCCTTTAAGTAGATTAGGGCCACAATGGGTATGTTTCTGAACTTGGGACAAACAGGGGTATCAATTTTGGGGTGAAAGTCTTCATTCCTGTGTATACTGTACAAAAAAAACAGTTTTTAAATTGACAAAATTGCCAAAAAATGAAAATAGTAATTTTTTCCTTTTGCTTTGCTTAGATTCATTCAAATACTGTGGGGTCACAATACACAGTACACCCTTAGATGAATTCGTTAGGGGGTCTAGTTTTCAAAATGGGGTCACTTGTGGGCGTTCTCTTTGGTTTGGGCCGCTCATGAGGTCTACGAATGTGCTATGGGGCCTAAAACGCCTTCAAGGAAAGTTTTTGTTCTGAAAACCACCGACTGCTCCTTTCATTTTGGGCCCCGTTGTGCATCCAGACATAAGATTAGGGCCACAATGGGTATGTCTCTGAACACGGGAGAAACAGGGGTATCCATTGTAGAGTGCAAGGCTTCATTCATGTGTGTGCTGTACAAAAAAGGCTGTTTTTATAATGACAGAATTGACAAAAAAAACGAAAATCACAATTTTCTTTTCTTTTGTTTTGCTGAATTCATTCAAAAAATGTGGGGTCAAAATAGGTAGTACACCCCTAGATAAATTCGTTAAGGGGTCTCATTTTCAAAATGGGGTCATTCCGTGATAGGAAGTCTTTGTGCACCCACAGTATAGGTAAACCCCTGTAACATTTCTGTTGCAGAAGTATAGGCAGACCCCTGTAACATTCCTGTAGCAGAGGTATAGGCAGATCCCAGTAACATTTCTGTAGCAGAAGTATAGGCAGACCCCAGTAACATTCCTGTAGCAGAAGTATAGGCAGACCCCAGTAACATTCCTGTAGCAAAGGTATAGGCAGACCCCAGTAACATTCCTGTAGCAAAGGTATAGGCAGACCCCAGTAACATTTCTGTAGCAGCAGTATAGGTAGACCCCAGTAACATTTCTGTAGCAAAGGTATAGGTAGACCCCAGTAACATTTCTGTAGCAGAAGTATAGGCAGACCCCAGTAACATTTCTGTAGCAGACGTATAGGCAGACCCCAGTAACATTCCTGTAGCAAAGGTATAGGCGGACCCCAGTAACATTTCTGTAGCAGAAGTAGAGGCGGACTCCTGTAACATTCCTGTAGCAGAAGTATAGGCAGACTCCTGCTACATTTCTGTAGCAGAATTATAGGCAGACCCCTGTAACATTTCTGTAGCAAAGGTATAGGCAGACCCCAGTAACATTTCTGTAGCAGAAGTATAGGCAGTCCCCAGTAATATTTCTGTAGCAGAAGTATAAGCAGACTCCTGTAACATTCCTGTAGCAGAAGTATAGGCAGACCCCAGTAACATTTCTGTAGCAGAAGTATAGGCAGACCCCAGTAACATTTCTGTAGCAAGAGTATAGGCAGACCCCTGTGACATTCCTGTAGCAGAAGTATAGGCAGACCCCAGTAACATTCCTGTAGCAGAAATCTAGGCAGACTCCTGCTACATTTCTGTAGCAGAATTATAGGCAGACCCCTGTGACATTCCTGTAGCAGAAGTATAGGCAGACCCCAGTAACATTCCTGTAGCAGAAGTATAGGCAGACCCCTGTGACATTTCTGTAGCAAGAGTATAGGCGAACCCCTGAAACATTGGTGTACCATGAGTGTAGGTGAAGGCCGGAAAAATTAGTTAGATAACAGTATAGGCGTGGGCCAGTGTACCCCTGAAAAATTGCTCAGCCGCGAGTGCAGGTAAAACCCATAAACACTTTTTAAAGATACAGCTCGCTGTTGCTTAATTTGTAACAGAGTCTGGAAGCTTCCCTGTGAAAAAAATTGGTTTCTGCTAAAGTATCAATACTTTTGAAACTTGAAAAATTGTGAAAAAATTGTAAGCAGAGCCTTTTGGGCCACAGAAAAATTGGCATGTCAGCGTGATGACATGCTGTTTTAGAAGGAGGAGTAGGAGGAGTAATAATATCCGAGAGTGATTGACAAAGCTAATTCCTCCTTTTTTTTCTGGTGATAGAGAATGCTTTTTTCTCCAGTTGCAGCGAAAAGAATCATTATGTTCCACTGCTCTCCGCCGGTGGAGAAGTCTGGGGAAATCCAGCCTTTGTTCATCTTTATGAGTGTAAGCATGTCGGCACTGGCAGTTGACAGGCGGCTACGCTTATCCGTGATCATTACCCCAGCTGCACTAAACACCCTCTCTGACAAGACGCTAGCGGCAGGGCAGGCCAGCACCTCCAGGGTGTACAGCGCAAGTTCGTGCCACATGTCCAGCTTTGACACCCAATAGTTGTATGTAGCAGAGGCATCACGGAGGACAGTGGTATGATCGGCTTTGTACTCCCTCACCATCTTTTTACAGTGCTCCCTCTGACTCAGCCTTGACTGGGGAGTGGTGACACAGTCTTGCTGGGGAGCCATAAAGCTGGCAAAGGCCTTAGAGAGTGTTCCCCTGCCTGTGCAGGACATGCTGCCTGAGCCCCGTGCCTCCCCTGCTACTTGGCCCTCGGAACTGCGCCTTCTGCCACTAGCGCTGTCAGATGGGAAGTTTAGCATCACTTTTTCCACCAGGGCCCTGTGGTATTGCATCACTCTCGTACCCCTTTCCTCTTCGGGAATGAGAGGGGAAAGGTTCTCCTTATACCGTGGGTAGAGAAGGGTGTACACTCAGTAATCCGTGTTGGCCAGAATGCGTCTAATGCGAGGGTCACAAGAAAGGCAGCCCAACATGAAGTCAGCCATGTGTGCCAGGGTACCAATACGCAAGACATGGCTGTCCACACTAGGAAGATGACTTTCAGGATCCTCCTCTTCCTCTACAGCCCATACACGCTGAACAGATGGGAGGCAAGCAGCAGCGGTATCCTCTGCAGTGTGCCCAGCTGTCTCTTCCTCCTCCTGCCCCCCCCCCCTCCTCCTCCTCCAAAACACGCTGAGATATAGACATGAGGGTGGTCTGGCTATTAAGTGACATACTGTAATCCCCCTTCTCCGGTTCCAACCGCAAAGCGTCGGCTTTTATGCTTTGCAGTGAACTTCTCAGCAGGCAAAGCAGCGGGATGGTAACGCTAATGATTGCAGCATCGCCGCTCACCATCTGGGTAGACTCCTCAAAGTTTCCGAGGACCTGGCAGATATCTGCCATCCAGGCCCACTCCTCGGTAAAGAATTGGGGAGGCTGACTACCACTACGCCATCCATGTTGCAGCTGGCATTCCACTATTGCTCTACGCTGCTCATACAGCCTGGCCATCATGTGCAGTGTAGAATTCCACCGTGTAGGCACGTCGCACAGGAGTCGGTGCTCTGGCAACTGAAACTGATGTTGCAGGGTCCTCAGGGTGGCAGCGTCTGTGGTGGACTTGCGGAAATGTGCGCAGACACGGCACACCTTGCCGAGTAGGTCAGACAAGTGGAGGTAGTTTTTCAGAAACCGCTGAACCGATTGAAGACGTGGGCCAGGCATGGCATGTGTGTGAGGCTGCCAAGCTGCCACCAAGTTACGTCCGTTGTCACACACGACCATGCCCGGTTGGAGGCTCAGCGGCGTAAGCCAGAGGTCGGTCTGCTCTGTCAGACCCTGCAACAGTTCGGGGGCCATGTGCCTCTTGTCACCTAAGCGGATTAGTTTCAGCACGGCCTGCTGACGCTTGCCCACCGCTGTGCTGCCGCGCGATACCTACTGCTGGCGACGTGCTCATACTTCTTAATTGAGAGGTAGAGGTGGCGGAGGAGGAGGGGAGGATTTGGAGGAGGTGGCATAAAACGTCGCAGATACCAGCACCGAGGTAGGACCCACTATTCTGGGTGTGGGTTGGACGTGAGCGGTCCCAGGATCTGACTCGGTCCCAGCCTCCACCAAATTCACCGAATGTGGGAGATATAGTGGCCCTGCCCGCCAGTACTTGTCCACGTGTCCGTGGTTAAGTGGACCTTCCCAGTAACCAATTTGGTGAGGGCACGATTAATGTTGCGGGAGACGTGCTGGTGTAGGGCTGGGATGGCAAACCGGGAAAAATAGTCGCGACTGGGGACCAAGTAGCGCGGGACCGCTGCCGCCATCATATTTTTGAAAGCTTCCGTTTCCACAAGCTTGTACGGCAGCATCTCTAGGCTGATTAATTTGGCAATGGAGTGAGAAGGCTGGGAGGAAGGAGGAGAAGCAGCCAGAGGATTTAGAGTTGCAGTCCCTAGGCCGGGAATAGTGGACTGTGTAGAAGACTGGGTGGTCGATACAATGCTGGATGCATTTTCTGCCATCCACGACAGGACCTGCTCACACTGCTCTGTTTGTAATAAAGGTCTACCACGCGGACCCATAAATTGTGATATAAAGCTGGGGACCCCAGAAACTTGCCTCTCTCCTAATTCCTCAGCAGCCAGCTGTGATTCACCATGCCCAGGAACTCGGCCTGTGCCCACACCCTCACTTGGACGTTCACGTCCTCGACCCTTACCCCTACTCCTCATCATGGGGGATTAAGAATAGAGCAGGGCCCAAATAAATTACCCCACTGTACAGCACTGACAACTGTGACTTAATTCACCACACACAGAGACTTGTAGATAGCGGAGGCTCTATGCTGTGACTAGGAAACAGTAACCCGCTGTCTTGCGCTGATACCTAGGGGTAATTTACTGCTCGCAGAGACTTGTAGATAATAGAGGCTGTATGGAGTGGGAGAAGACTCTAAAGCCAGTGGATAGTGCTGGTAACTGCGGCAATCTCAACCCCACCAAGGAAAGGGTATTGTGAGACGCTCTGCACAGCGGCAGAGCTGAAATACTCTGCAGTGGCCTCGGTAATATTACAGTACAGTTTAGCGGTGAGACCGCAGTCTAATTAACTGCAGACACAGAACGGTATAAACGAAGTCGTTCGCAGCAGGCTAGGAATTATTTGAGAGCAGTTTCACGGTGAGAGCTGGTTGTACGGCACTGCAGCCTGAGAACACTATTACTGACAGGCCTAGGCCCTAGATGCGTAATACAAAAATTAGATGCACTACAACTCCCAGCAGCCCCCAACTAAAATGCACACGGTGTAGCCCAACGAAGGTGCTTTGGGGTTTTTGCACGGAGGATACGGACTGTATAGTGTATATAGCTTTCCCTATACAAGTGGCTGTGCCCCAACACTCTGCGTCTAATTCACTGCAGACACAGAACGGTATAACTGAAGTTGTTAGCAGTAGGCTAGGAAATGTTAGAGAGCAGTTTCACGGTGAGAGCTGGTTGTACGGCACTGCAGCCTGAGAACGCTATTACTGACAGGCTGGGAACAGGCCTAGATGCGTAATACAAAAATGGATGCACTACTACTC
The DNA here is from genome assembly GCF_035609145.1 of Eleutherodactylus coqui. Classification (NCBI taxonomy): domain Eukaryota; kingdom Metazoa; phylum Chordata; class Amphibia; order Anura; family Eleutherodactylidae; genus Eleutherodactylus; species Eleutherodactylus coqui. Next base: position 4,754,335 of record NC_089841.1, read on the forward strand.
CCAGCAGCCACAAGTATAATGCACACAGTCAGATGTGGCCCTAAGAAAGACCATTGGGGTTTTTGAAGACAGGATCCTATTCTAACACTTTCCCTATCTCGTCAGCAGCACTCTCCCTAATCTCTCCCAATGTGTGTCTGAGGCGAGCCGCGGGCGGGACCGCTTTAAGTACTCGGCAGTCACTTGATCTCGCCAGCCACTCACTGCAGGGGGTGGGATAGGGCTGGAACGTCACAGGAGGAAGTTGTTATGCCTTCCCTGCATGTCTATTGGCTTGAAAACGGCGCAAAACATGCAGGGAAGGAAATGGAATTGACTCGAGTACCGCGTGGTGCTCGTCTCGAGTAACGAGCATCTCGAGTACCCTAATACTCGAACGAGCATCAAGCTCAGACAAGTACGCTCGCTCATCTCTAGTTGGAGCAGAGGGGGAGGGTATATAAGGTACTGAGGGGCGTGATAGTGGATGGTCGCTACATCGCACCTAGGTTCCGCTATTATGCCTAGTGGGGCTGGAGGAAATTCTTTTCCCGCTGTTTGAGACATGAAAATCCAGGAGTGCAATGTAATCTGCAGCATGTAGTTGATGGAGGTCTTTTCTTTAAAAGTACCTGGGCCTGATTTTTGGAATGGATGTCAGGTTGGTAGTGGGGCCACCCATTCCACTTCCTCCACTCCAGGTTGTTGGCGAGGTCAATCAGCACAGATGCTGAGGGTGGGCCAGGAAGAGGTGTATATAAGTAGCAGTGTGCACTGACACAGGGAGAGACTGGATGGCTGCTGGACCCTGGCAGCCTGATATACCTGCTGGAGGTAAAAGCCCTGCTGGGTGTGCACCTGCTGAGCGTGACCTGGACAGGCAGGGACGGCCTGTTATCCAATTGCTGGACTGTTTTCATGCCTGAAGCTAAGGCTGCATTTGCTTTTGATTTGCTGGACTGAAATAAACGCAGGTCACGCCTGTACTTGGACTTTAAATACTTGTCTCCGTCTCTGACTGCTGCAAACCCGCACTCTACCGAGCTGTCTTCCCACAAGTGTTATTCTCAGTCTACAAGTAGTGATATAATGTATATCCCCTGTAATGTCTGCCGGCTGTAGGTTATAATATACATGGCCTTCTTCTCAGTCTACAGCTGGATTCACACAAACGTATATCGTTTCTTTTTTCACGCCCAGCCGATATATGTTGTCTCTCTCTGCAGGGGGTGAGGCTGGAAGAGCCAGGAGCAGTGCTCTGAGCCCCCGCCCCCTCTCTGCCTCCTCTCCGCCCCTCTGCACTATTTGCAATGAGGAGAGGCGGGACGGGGGCAGGGCTAATTCGCTGAACTTAGCCCCGACCCCATCCGCCTCCTCTCATTGCAAATAGTGCATAGGGGCGGAGAGGGGGTGGAGAGGAGGCAGAGTGGGAGCAGGGGCTCAGTTCCTGCTCCTGGCTCTTCCATCCTCCCCCCCTGCAGATGAGATCACCGTATATCGGCTCGGTGTAAAAACCGAGCCGATATACGGTCATCTGAATCCACCCTACAAGTGGTGATATAAAGTATATATCTTATAGTATCTGCCGGCTGTAGACTTTAATAATGTTAGTGTTCTTCTCCGTCTACAAGCGGTGATATAATGTATATCCCCTGTGATGTCTGCCGGCTGTAAGTTATAATATACGTGGTATTCCTATCACGCTACAAGCGGTGATATAATGTTTATATCCTATAATATCTGCCGGCTGTAGATTATAATATATGTGGTGTTCTTCTCAGTCTACAAGTGGTGGTATAATGTATATCCCCTGTAGTGTATTCTGGCTGTAGATTATAATATGCCTGATGTTCCTATATGTAGGGTTATTCTCCGTCTACAAGTTGTGATATAATGTATATGTCCTATATTATCTGCTGGCTGTAGATAATAATATACCTGAGTTCTTCTCCGTCTACAACTGGTGATATAATGTATATCCCCTGTAATGTCTGCCGGCTGTAAGTTATAATATACGTGGTGTTCCTTTCACGCTACAAGTTGTGATATAATGTATATATCCTGTAATATCTGCCGCCTGTAGATTATAATATACATGTTGTTTAATAATCTGTTCAGCAATATTTCCAGGTATAGAAGTCAGGCTCACAGGCATGTACTTTCCTGGATCCACCTTTCTGGCCCTTCTACAATCTTCAGCAACTTCTCCTGTTCTCCAGGAATTTTCACAGATTATGGCGAGTGGTTCAGCAATTATCTCCGGACACTTGGATTCATGTAAATTAGGGCTCACACAGGCGTAGTGTCACTATATGTTATGCACACGTATTTCCCGCGTATAACACATGGTAAATGGAGGCAATTAAAGTCAATGGACTTTCATTCTTTCATTCACACCTGTCTGTGGGCACTGCATACCAATAAGCAGGAGAAATCGCAGCATGCTCTATTAACATATGCAGCACTTGAATGGGCTAAGTATGAAACAATGTCCATACACGTGCATTGCATATGGGCCGCATTCTGATACGCATCCTGAACTGAACAGAATTGGAAATTTGAAATAAAAAAAAAATCACACTACGCATGTTTATGACATCAGATTCCCAGGCATGCGCAGTGCCAATCGCAGCCCATATGCAACCTCTACCAGCAGAGCATATGGGCTGTAATGTGTACAATGTTGCGGAAGACTTGCAGCATTGCATGCTTACGCCCAGGTGAATGAGCCCTTAGCTAAGTGTTCCCTCACCATCTCTTTGCATATATATAGCCTGCATTCTTTTATTCCCCCAATAGCACAAGGAAGATCAGCTGATGTTACATCTACTTTCTGAGAGAAAACAGATACAAAATAGGAATTTGAAAAGTTCGGCCTTCTCAACATTATTCTTAATTCACCTTGGAAGACTCCAATAGCATCTTTGACTTTTCTTTTCTTTTTCACAACCCCCAATCCTTTTTATTGCTTTTGGCCTCTTACAAGCCTCAATTCATTATCAGCTTTAGCTTTTCTGACACTTGCCCTACAGTTTCTGCAGACCCCATTATATTCTTCTTTAGCTATTCCCCCTCTTTCCACTTGATAAACATATTTTTCTTCCTCTTAAACACGTGTGTATTACAGTATACTACCCATGATACGCCAGCCCGGGTGCCCTAGATCTCACACACAACCCCTGTCTCTGCCTGCTTGCCTCCATTCCTGGCTAACCCCAGGCAGGCAACTTGGCAGCGGTCCCAACTCTCACTAAGGACCGAAAAGGGAAGGTGGTGTACCTGGATGGAAAGGGTAGAATACTGACACAAAAGGCAAAAGAAAATAACCAACACGAACAATAATAAGCAGAACAGAGGCAGAAGGAAAAAACAGGCAGATAATAACAAAGTATAGCAGACAAGATGACAGAAGCAGGAGACCAACAGAGGCAGACTAGCTAGCACACTGAGGGAAACCAATAACTGGCAGTGATTGCCAGTCTCGGCTCAACCTTTAAACAAAAGCCTCTGCCCAGGGGCGGAGAGAGGGAGACAGCCAACTCCAAACAGAAAATAATAAAAGGGAGCTCGTGCACGTCAGCTGCACTCACAGGTGCGCGCGCCCCACCAGCAGCACGCCGCCCATGCCAGCCGGGCACCCGCGTTCCCTGCAGCCGGACAACAAGCCGGGGGATGTGCCCCGACTATGGGACCCTGCACACTGCCGCCCTGGGAAGACCAGCAACTGCCGCATGGTAACAGTGTGCAAGTTCTGTGTTCATCCATCCGGGTCTCTTTAAATGCTTCCCATTCTTCCTTCTTTTAGGGATTGGTAACGATTGTGCTCTGAGAATCTCATTTCACAATATTTCCCAACCTTCTTGGACATTTCTGTCCTTAAGAACATCCAGCCATTGGATTCTTCCTCTTTCTGAGTTCATTGAAATCTGCCTTTCTGAAATCCAACCTTGAGGTCTGAGTCTTCTCAGGTCTTCCTCCCCTTGTTATCCAACATCCAAGGATATCATGATCACTGCCTCCTAAGGTCCCAGCCACCCTTACTTCCTCAGCCATTCCCTCCCTGTTGGTAAGAATTAGGGCCAAGATAGCAGATCCCCTTGTTTTCTCTTCTCCCTTTTCTGCCTGTGGATTATAATATAGTCAGTATTATTCTCAGCCTACAGGTGGTGATGTATATAATGTATACATCTGTATGTAAAGCACTCAGTATTATTTTTAGCCCATTTCCTTCCCTTTTCGGCTCTCTACATTACACTTCACTGCTGAGTTCAGCGCTGTCTGCTGGTGATCGGTACAGAGATGTCGGAGGCTGTGACTTATGCGGACCTGAGATTTGTTGAGCTGCCGCTGAAGGAGATGAAGTCTTTTGGTAACATCTTACTGTCTTCCTTTCTTTGGGAGTGTGTGTGTGTGTGTGGGGGGGGGGGGTATTTCTGCAGACCCTTCTATCAGGTGCCACCTTCACCTGTGCCAGAAGGATGACACCTCTGCTATATACTATGAATGTGGAACTTTACATACCTTAAAGGGGTCAGAGCTCTACTTCCCTGATACAGAGCTCCAAATCCCCTGCATAGACCCTGCAGATTCTGTGTTCCTGCAGCCACCACTAGGGGGAGCTCACTGTAGACTGTTATTATGGCGATCTTTGTATATACAGGAGGCTTCTGAGCTCCCATCACATAAATGGGCCATCCATAGTGACTTGTAGTGGGGCCTACAGTCAACATAGTGTTTTATGATTGGCTTATAGGAGGGTTTTCATGGGGATCACAGCATTCCTCAAGAAGAGATTATTATAAGGCTCCGCCCCCTCTGTGTGCAATAAATGTGCTTGTCTACTGTTGAGTATTTTCGTCCTCACGGTGCACAGAGGACTTCTCATCAATAAGACATAATAGGAGATCTTATTGGCCCTAAAGGCAGCTCCATGTGAAATTGTCTTCTGCTGGACCTTCAGGCTGTTTTATTAGGGGTCCATTATGGTGTTAGAGCCTGAGCCCCTCACAGGAGCTTCTGGTGGGTGTGATGCAAATATAATGGGCCATTTGTAGCCCTGCATCTTGTATCCATAGAGCCATGGATGCCCAATGTATACATTATAAGGACTGTAGACAGAGGCGTAACTTGAAGCTTTTGGGCCCCAATGCAAAATATGCAACAGGGCCCCCAACTATAATGCTTTATTCATAACACTGGGCTCCCTATATGGGGAAGAGAGACCTTGTGGGCCCCCTGAGGCTCCTGGGCCCGGATGCAACCGCATCAACTGCATCCCCTATAGTTACGCCCCTGACTGTAGAAATGAGTCCTATAGACCTGCTGGAGACCATGTTAGTATCTGCACACAGTGTCACCATTGTCTTGTAGTTCTACCACCATTGTCTATAGAGTCTTGTGATCTATGGTCATTGTCTTAAGACTGAACTGGGGCCTTATGTATACTTGGAGCTGGGTGCTGCCATTGTCTTCAGACTGAACTAGAGCCTCATGTATACTTGGAGCTGGGTGCTGCCATTGTCTTCAGACTGAACTAGAGCCTCATGTATACTTGGAGCTGGGTGCTGCCATTGTCTTCAGACTGAACTAGAGCCTCATGTATACTTGGAGCTGGGTGCTGCCATTGTCTTCAGACTGAACTAGAGCCTCATGTATACTTGGAGCTGGGTGCTGCCATTGTCTTCAGACTGAACTAGAGCCTCATGTATACTTGGAGCTGGGTGCTGCCATTGTCTTCAGACTGAACTAGAGCCTCATGTGTACTTGGAGCTGGGTGCTACCATTGTCTTCAGACTGAACTACAGCCTCATGTATACTTGGAGCTGGGTGCTGCCATTGTCTTCAGACTGAACTAGAGCCTAGTGTATACTTGGAGCTGGGTGCTGCCATTGTCTTCAGACTGAACTAGAGCCTCATGTATACTTGGAGCTGGGTGCTGCCATTGTCTTCAGACTGAACTAGAGCCTCATGTATACTTGGAGCTGGGTGCTGCCATTGTCTTCAGACTGAACTAGAGCCTAGTGTATACTTGGAGCTGGGTGCTGCCATTGTCTTCAGACTGAACTAGAGCCTCATGTATACTTGGAGCTGGGTGCTGCCATTGTCTTCAGACTGAACTAGAGCCTCATGTATACTTGGAGCTGGGTGCTGCCATTGTCTTCAGACTGAACTAGAGCCTAGTGTATACTTGGAGCTGGGTGCTGCCATTGTCTTCAGACTGAACTAGAGCCTCATGTATACTTGGAGCTGGGTGCTGCCATTGTCTTCAGACTGAACTAGAGCCTCATGTATACTTGGAGCCGGGTGCTGCCATTGTCTTCAGACTGAACTAGAGCCTCATGTATACTTGGAGCTGGGTGCAGCCACTGTCTTCAGACTGAATTAGAGCCTCATGTATACTTGGAGCTGGGTGCTGCCATTGTTTTCAGACTGAACTGGGGCCTCATGTATACTTGGAGCTGGGTGCTGCCATTGTCTTCAGACTGAACTAGAGCCTCATGTGTACTTGGAGCAGGGTGCTGCCATTGTCTTCAGACTGAACTAGAGCCTCATGTATACTTGGAGCTGGGTGCTGCCATTGTCTTCAGACTGAACTAGAGCCTCATGTATACTTGGAGCTGGGTGCTGCCATTGTCTTCAGACTGAACTAGAGCCTCATGTATACTTGGAGCTGGGTGCTGCCATTGTCTTCAGACTGAACTAGAGCCTAGTGTATACTTGGAGCTGGGTGCTGCAATTGTCTTCAGACTGAACTAGAGCCTCATGTATACTTGGAGCTGGGTGCTGCCATTGTCTTCAGACTGAACTAGAGCCTCATGTATACTTGGAGCTGGGTGCTGCCATTGTCTTCAGACTGAACTAGAGCCTCATGTATACTTGGAGCTGGGTGCTGCCATTGTCTTCAGACTGAACTAGAGCCTAGTGTATACTTGGAGCTGGGTGCTGCCATTGTCTTCAGACTGAACTAGAGCCTCATGTATACTTGGAGCTGGGTGCTGCCATTGTCTTCAGACTGAACTAGAGCCTCATGTATACTTGGAGCTGGGTGCTGCCATTGTCTTATGACTGAACTAGAGCCTCATGTATACTTGGAGCTGGGTGCTGCCATTGTCTTCAGACTGAACTAGAGCCTCATGTATACTTGGAGCTGGGTGCTGCCATTGTCTTCAGACTGAACTAGAGCCTCATGTGTACTTGGAGCTGGGTGCTACCATTGTCTTCAGACTGAACTACAGCCTCATGTATACTTGGAGCTGGGTGCTGCCATTGTCTTCAGACTGAACTAGAGCCTAGTGTATACTTGGAGCTGGGTGCTGCCATTGTCTTCAGACTGAACTAGAGCCTCATGTATACTTGGAGCTGGGTGCTGCCATTGTCTTCAGACTGAACTAGAGCCTCATGTATACTTGGAGCTGGGTGCTGCCATTGTCTTCAGACTGAACTAGAGCCTCATGTATACTTGGAGCCGGGTGCTGCCATTGTCTTCAGACTGAACTAGAGCCTAGTGTATACTTGGAGCTGGGTGCTGCCATTGTCTTCAGACTGAACTAGAGCCTCATGTATACTTGGAGCTGGGTGCTGCCATTGTCTTCAGACTGAACTAGAGCCTCATGTATACTTGGAGCTGGGTGCTGCCATTGTCTTCAGACTGAACTAGAGCCTCATGTATACTTGGAGCTGGGTGCTGTCATTGTCTTCAGACTGAACTAGAGCCTCATGTGTACTTGGAGCTGGGTGCTGCCATTGTCTTCAGACTGAGCTAGAGCCTCATGTATACTTGGAGCTGGGTGCTGCCATTGTCTTCAGACTGAAGTAGAGCCTCATGTATACTTGGAGCTGGGTGCTGCCATTGTCCTCAGACTGAACTAGAGCCTCATGTATACTTGGAGCTGGGTGCTGCCATTGTCTTAAGATTCAGTCTTGTTTGTCTGATCTAGTCTCTCAGATTGGGACCTTCTCAGAATGAACAGCTCCATGCACTGATGTTTGTGATACAGATATTCAAGCCATAAATCATATCAGGTATAAAGGACAGGAGAGGGTGGTTGGGAGAAAGAAGCATTGGGGCCTGTGATGGGGGATGCCCTCTCATATTGGGGTTCCCAGGAGCCTCCTTTTCTCTGTCATATCAGGTATAAAGGACAGGAGAGGGTGGTGGGGAGTCAGAAGCATTGGGACGTGTGATGGGGAACGTCCTCTCATATTGGGGTTCCCAGGAGCCTCCTGTTCTCCGACTTTACGCCGTTGCTTCTCCAGCTGATGCACAAAGCAGATCAGTATACCTCCGGCTCTTGGTGATGGGAGCGCTGATGTAACTATTGTTTAAGAATTGGTTACAATATGTTTATACAAAATCACCTGTTTTTATATTAATTTGTTTCATTTTTATCATTTATTCGTTTGTATTAATACATTTTGTTGTATCCGCCCCCTTGTCCTTCTTTAAAGCCGTATCTGAACATGTGGCTTTCCAGTTGGCAAAACATAAATGGCGCTGTGAACAGGATACGCAGAAGGTTCAGTGCTTGATGTTTAGTAACATTCCGATAATCTGGAAATTTAAGAATTCTTTCAATAATATGGAAATATAGTGGGATGTTGTGTAAAATGTCTCTTTTTAAGAATAAGGAGGTTGTAAATGAATCTGTTGGGATCCCCGGTTGGGAGCGGGCTCCCTATAGTACTGCGGCTGCTGAGTGGTCACAATGTGGGGGTTTAAGTGGATCATGGGGAAAGTGTTTGAAGGATGCAGGACCAGTGAGTGCGGTGGAGTGTTTGCAAAAAGTCACATTGAGGAAGGAAAAGGATTTTCTGAATGTGTGCCGACGGGGATGGATGATGTTAGCAGCTTATCGTATACAACGAGAAGAGAGAGAGCGAATGTTGGTGCAAGGATTAGAGAAGCGGTTGTGTGAGGCAGAGAGCACCGAATATCACACAGTGTCAGAGCAAGCTGATTATGGATAGATGTGACGGGTATCAGAATGTGGCTGAGAAGGCAGCAGGACGAGGGGCTCAGTATAAGAGTAGGACAAGACAAGGGAAATACAAGGAAAGTAGCTTTGGCCATCGCTGAAGAAGGGGTTAAATGGGACCCTGATAAATGGGACGGAGATGTATGGGATACTAGCAGCAGTGAAGAGGATGATGAGGGGTTAATGAACACACGGTAATAGATCCCCCAACTATAGAGGCTAAACCAGCTGTTAGGAGAAAGCAGGTAGATACTCATGATGATGGCCAGATAAACACTAAAATTACCAACACCATAGAGGACTTCTCAACAAGAAATAACTGATCTTATTGGTAGATTTCAGCAGAAGTCAGGAGAAGGTTTAATAGCTTGTATGGTCCGTCTGTATGATCAGGGAGCGTCAGGGGTTAACGTGGATGTACAAGATGTGAAAAAGCTTATCACCCTTAGTAATGAACCAAATGTCCAAACAGCATTCTGTGATTACACTAATGTGGAACAAGAAGGGTTAACAAATGTGCTAGCTGTAGCAGCCCCGGGGTGTAAGAAGAAATATCCCAGGGGAGCTGATTGGCCTTCTGATGGTAGACAGTGGAGAAGAGAATCACAGGGGCAGAGCTTTGTCTGACTAAATCAAATTGGAGCCCTTCACAGTGACAGACAGACTAAAATATAACTTTTATTCAAGACTAACATAAAATAATGACTTGGGCTAAGAACAAGACAAACATAAAGACAGAGAATATTACAGTTAGGTGGGTATATGGAGTTATTAGAATCACCCCACCTAGGCTATGATAAAGACGAGACTGAAGAGTCGCTAGTGATGCATCAGATAGTCCGTAATTTAATGAGTAGAACCACGGGTATCAGATATAAGTCTAAGAACACTTTGGTACTGGAGCAAAATTGCTCAAAAAACGTATGGAGATCGCACTGGTTTAGTCGTCACTTGCGATTAATCAATCCAATGGTCACTAAAGCGGGGCCGCAGTACCTATAACCTATAAGAAGAGTGTCACGCATCAGTGTAGCGACCGTCTGTAACAAAGTGGTCACATTCGGATAGGTAGATGATCACAGGATTTGATAGTTACTTAGCCAATAATATGATTTGAGGAAACCATAAAAGTACCTCAAGTATTTGGCTCAGAGTAGTATCAGTCCATATCATTTGGAAAGAACGGTAAGCTCTCTTTAGTATAAGTATAGCTCAATATACAACTCATATAACTCAAGAGAGAAGAATGGATGACCTCTCTTTATGTGAAAGGGTGATTACTGCTCAAGAATAATTACTGCTCATAGAAATATGATTACTTGCTCAGGAATAATTACTGCTCAACGCGTTTCCCTACTAGGATTGTTGGTAGTTCATCAGGAGCAATTGTATGAGTTATGCCATACCATATGACCGGTTCATTGAGTTGAAAACTCAAGAGAAAGAGAGAGAAAGTACCACAATCGTGTTTTGAGACACGAAGGGTTAAATACTTTCTGTCAAATTTTGAGAAAGTGCCACAATCTTGTTTTGGGACACAAAGAGTTAAGAGAAAGTGCCACAATCGTGTTTTGGGACACGAAGGGTTAAATACTTTGTCAGATTTTGAGAAAGTACCACAATCGTGTTTTGGGACACGAAGGGTTAATTACTTTCTGCCAGATTTTGAGAAAGTACCACAATCGTGTATTGGGACATAGAGGGTTATATAATCTGTCAGGTTTTTGTTGGTGTGGTCATGCAGGCTCGTTAGAAGATGTGCAGGAGATATACTGATTTATAGAGAAATAATGCACATCAACTAACCTCAAAGAATTGAAATGGGATCAGAACTAGAAAGTAGGGATTATTCAGGACCCATACTTCATCATCCAATAATCTTTGAACAAGGTCGCTAAATAGCGACATAATAGCGGTCTGCAACCTGTTCATATAATAAGCTCTATAGATATATAGTAGCCTGGGACTAGGCTATCAAAAAAGAAATAGAGTTCTAGGCTACATAGAGCTTTTTTCAGATCCCTTTCATTCTATCAAGGTCTCTAGGCAGCGCATAGTAGCATAAGCAGAGCGGTGTCTGTGCTGCCTAGATATGAGACCTGCATCCAACACACACACATTCAGATAAAATAACAAAAGTGGTAGAGCCTGGAGCTCTGATGGTGAGCTCAGGCATTATGTTTGTGAGCCCAGAGTGCTGCTACTGATATACCAAGAAGCCCTCCCCTAAGGGGGTTGGTGTAGAGAATCAGCCAATCAGATGTTATAGTGGGAGGGGTTAGGACGACTCCACAGATCTAAGGGAAAACAGGGAAAAGAAGTCCGTTTATAATCTGCTGTTTGGCTCAAACTGGGTGTATTAGTGAGGACAAATGTTGCAGCAGCCTCCCTCATAGTCTGATCGCCCGTATGTACACATGGATCTTTACATTTTACTTTAGAAAGATCGCTACCGGTGATCCGCTATTGCGCACGCGCGCGCAGCGCTGTGACGTCATCACGTCAGTCATGTGATATGGTACGTCCTGACGTTCTGTTGTGTCACATGAACGGCTTCATTCAAAGGAATAGCTTATTAGAAGCAATGTAGATTGCCATGGCAATAGCGGTCATGTGATCTGCACTGCCCAGAAGACACATGAGTGAGACTGGGATGTATATAGTGCAGATTAATTAGATGCTACAGCATAGAATATACAGAATGCGTTTAGTGAGGATTTATTGGTTGTTAGTTATAAGACACAGAAAGAAGTTTATCTAAATATATATATACATATATACACACATATACAAGTACTGTGTATCGGTAATGGTTATTTTAAGGCTACGTAATGTAAAGAGTCATGCATATACTGCATAAATCTGATAATTAGATGGTTTGAAGAACAACCGATGAACGTAGCATCTTAGATATTGCTCACTTAGCGCAATGACAAGGAAGAATCACATAACGTAACAATGGGCTGATTTTTGAATTCCTTTGTAAAACGGCACTCTAAATGCGTGATAAAATCAAAATATTGGTATTCTCATAATAGAGCCAATGACTGATAGATGCCGGCTGTATAATCAAAGAGAAGAGAGATTGGCTATAGAGGGATTACAAAAAGCAGTTGAAACACAAATTCTCATTTAAGCCACTAGGATTAACTGTATTCAGTCGAAAAATCCATGCTGCCTCTTTGCATAGGAGTTTTTTGTCCGTATCACCGCGACGCCCATGAGTCCTGAGAATTTCAATCCCTTGAAATTTCAGTTGGTTTGTATCACCATTGTGGAATTTCCACATATGGTCTGCTAGGGGGGTCGACTCATGGCGTCTGATGTTCCCTAGGTGATCGAGAATTCTGCGACGAAACTGTCGAATTGTCTTGCCCACATAGTTCATGGGGCAAGAACATGTGGCAAGATAGACTATGTTTTGTGTTCGACAGTTAATGAAGTCTCTGCATGAGTAAACTGTATTAGTGGATGATGACTTAAAAGTATTACCGCGCAGAATAAAAGGGCAAGCGAGGCAGCCCTGGCATGGAAAGCTACCTTGGGGCTTGCTGGAACCAAGCCAAGTAATTTGCCTTTCATCGGGAGGGAGGTGACTTTTCACTAGATGGTCTTTTAAATTATGGCCACGGCGGAATGTTAAAGATGGTCTTTCGGGAAGAAAATCATTAAGGTCTTTGTCGCGTTTCAGGATATCCCAATAGTAGTTGAGGATATTCCTTATTTGTATCGAGCAAGTGTCGTAAGTGCCAATAATTCTGGCTTTATTATCCAAGGAACGGATCTTAGGTTGAAGGAGAGTAGTCCTTTCTTGAGATGATGCAAAGATAAATGCTTGGTCAATGACCTTTTTGGGATAATTGCGATTTTTAAAGCGATCATACAATTTTTTACTTTCCATTTCAAAACTCGAATTATCCGAACAATTGCGTCGGAGTCGCAGAAACTGACCTTTTGGTATGCCACGTTTTAATGGTGCAGGATGGAAACTGTCCCAGGTAAGTAGGCTGTTTGTCGCCGTGGACTTACGGAAAAGAGAGGATGTTATCTGTCCCGATGGATCTTTTTTAATTTGAAGATCCAGAAAGGACAGCGTAGTGGTATTAATTTCCGAAGTAATCCGAAGATTCAGATCATTATGGTTTAGATGATCAATGAATACCTCAAGGGACGACCGATCTCCATTCCAGAACAGGAGCACATCGTCAATATAACGTATCCACAATGAGATGCTATCTGACCCCATGATGTTATCACTGTTGAAGATCCGTTCCTCCCACCAGCCCAGGTACAGGTTAGCATACGATGGGGCACAAGGAGTCCCCATCGCAGTGCCCCTGAGCTGGTGGAAGTACTTGGCTTCGAACAGGAAAAAATTGTGGTTTAGGATAAATTCAAGGAATTCCAGGACACATTTGTTATGCATATTGTATAAAGGTCCTCTTTGATTCAGAAAGAACTCCGTCGCCTTAAGACCACCTTGGTGGGGGATGGAGCTATACAACGATTCAATGTCCAACGAGGCCATAATTGTGTCTGGATTAACAGTAAGGCCATCTAGGGTGCGTAGGACGTCCATAGTGTCCTGGACAAATGATCGTAAAGATGATACAAAGGGTCTAAGTATCCTGTCAACGTATGTGCTCAAGTTCTGGGTAAGGTTGTCAACCCCCGAGACGATCGGCCGTCCCCTGGGTGGGTTGAGGCCCTTATGCACTTTAGGAAGTGCGTAAAAGGTAGCTGTAGTCGGTTTTTTGGGATACAGAAATTGATATTCAGTGTTGTCTATGCATCCCAGCTCTAGGGCTTTTTTTAATATTTTTTGTAAGTCACGTGAAAAGCTGTCTGTCGGGTCGTGGGACAACATGCCGTAAGTAGATGTATCACTCAACAGACGTTGGCACATGCCTACGTATTGTTCCCGATCCATTATAACAATATTCCCGCCTTTATCGGCAGCTTTTATGATTATTGCCTTATTGTTTTCAAGATTTTTTAGAGCAAGAGATTCTCCTTTTGTAAGATTAGGGCAAGTAAATTTTGAAGGGTTCAATGCTTTTAATTCTTTAAGGACTAATTTTTCGAATATGTCTATTTCTGGACTATTTAAAGATGGTGGATTCGCTCGACTGGTTGGTTTGAGATTTGTAAAGGGTCCAGTTCCAATAGGTCTTAGATTTTCATCTTCTAGGGCTTCTAGAGCTTGAATAGCTGGCAAGTCAGCAAGATCCAAACCAAGCTCTTTCATTTCCTCTCTTTCTTTAATAATAAAGTGTTTCCTCCAACGTAATTTTCGGGTGAAGAGGGAGATGTCCTTCGTCCACACGAACGGATCAAAGCGGGTCGTGGGGACGAAGGACAGCCCCCTCTCCAATAGTTCTGTCTCTTGTTTATTAAGATGATATCCTGACAGATTGACAATTTGTAGCTTGTCTTCAATTGGAGGACCATTGGAGTTAGAAAGATCTAAACCTAAAGAACTTCCTTGATTGGCCGAGATCGGAATATCAGAGAGAACTGAGGGATGATGGGTCACAGTATTACTTATTGTCATTGTTGGCCTGTTATATCTCGTCTCCCCCGTAAAAAATAGTGGGAAATTGGAGGTTCGGAGAAATTCCCCTCTGCTGGTCTTCTGCCTCTTCCCCTACCTCTAATGTGTGGGGTGAATCGGTTTCGATTCTTTCGTTGGTATGGGCGATTGGAGGATGTATAGTCGCTTTCTGATAGTTCTTGTTCAGAAGAGCTGATATCAGTCTCCGATCTGGAGTTTTGTTCAGTATATGCGCGATTCTCCTTGAAATCCAGGAGATCACGACTAAATTGAAGGTGTTTTCTTTCTTTTATCTGATTCGTGAATTTTTCGATATTTGAATGCAGATTTTTTTCTTTGTTTGAAAATTCCGGATCAGACTGAAAGCGTTTTACAGACTCTATCTGGTCCTCCAACCGTTTTTGGTTATGTGTTAGGGTGGATTTTTCCTCCTCCAATAGGAGATTAATCAGGCGTAATGACGACTGCGTAGATTCCAATTCCCATTTCTTTAAGAATTCGGGATTTTGGAGTCTTTTAGGAGGTCGTATGGGGTTACGTAGACCTCTCGGAACAATTTGGTTTTCTGCGTACTTCTGAAGTCCCTGAACCTCCCACCAGTTACGAACGTATTCTCTATAATAGGTGGTTAGATCCTTAAAGCTTTTTTGCATTGAACTATCCTTTGATTGTGCCCTATATTCTCCCTCTGAGAATACAGAACCGGCATCGGTGAGCCAAAGTGCAGAATTTAGATCTTTCGATAGAAAACCTGCCATAGAAACAGACTAGAGAATCACAGGGGCAGAACTTTGTCTGACTAAATCAAATTGGAGCCCTACTGTTAATCCAGACACAATTATGGCCTCGTTGGACATTGAATCGTTGTATAGCTCCATCCCCCACCAAGGTGGTCTTAAGGCGACGGAGTTCTTTCTGAATCAAAGAGGACCTTTATACAATATGCATAACAAATGTGTCCTGGAATTCCTTGAATTTATCCTAAACCACAATTTTTTCCTGTTCGAAGCCAAGTACTTCCACCAGCTCAGGGGCACCGCGATGGGGACTCCTTGTGCCCCATCGTATGCTAACCTGTACCTGGGCTGGTGGGAGGAACGGATCTTCAACAGTGATAACATCATGGGGTCAGATAACATCTCATTGTGGATACGTTATATTGACGATGTGCTCCTGTTCTGGAATGGAGATCGGTCGTCCCTTGAGGTATTCATTGATCATCTAAACCATAATGATCTGAATCTTCGGATTACTTCGGAAATTAATACCACTACGCTGTCCTTTCTGGATCTTCAAATTAAAAAAGATCCATCGGGACAGATAACATCCTCTCTTTTCCGTAAGTCCACGGCGACAAACAGCCTACTTACCTGGGACAGTTTCCATCCTGCACCATTAAAACGTGGCATACCAAAAGGTCAGTTTCTGCGACTCGGACGCAATTGTTCGGATAATTCGAGTTTTGAAATGGAAAGTAAAAAATTGTATGATCGCTTTAAAAATCGCAATTATCCCAAAAAGGTCATCGACCAAGCATTTATCTTTGCATCATCTCAAGAAAGGACTACTCTCCTTCAACCTAAGATCCGTTCCTTGGACAATAAAGCCAGAATTATCGGCACTTACGACACTTGCTCGATACAAATAAGGAATATCCTCAACTACTATTGGGATATCCTGAAACGCGACAAAGACCTTAATGATTTTCTTCCCGAAAGACCATCTTTAACATTCCGCCGTGGCCATAATTTAAAAGACCATCTAGTGAAAAGTCACCTCCCTCCCGATGAAAGGCAAATTACTTGGCTTGGTTCTAGCAAGCCCCAAGGTAGCTTCCCATGCCAGGGCTGCCTCGCTTGCCCTTTTATTCTGCGTGGTAATACTTTTAAGTCATCATCTACTAATACAGTTTACTCATGCAGAGACTTCATTAACTGTCGAACACAAAACATAGTCTATCTTGCCACATGTTCTTGCCCCATGAACTATGTGGGCAAGACAATTCGACAGTTTTGTCGCAGAATTCTCGATCACCTAGGGAACATCAGACGCCATGAGTCGACCCCCCTAGCAGACCATATGTGGAAATTCCACAATGGTGATACAAAACAACTGAAATTTCAAGGGATTGAAATTATCAGGACTCATGGGCGTCGCGGTGATACGGACAAAAAACTCCTATGCAAAGAGGCAGCATGGATTTTTCGACTGAATACAGTTAATCCTAGTGGCTTAAATGAGAATCTGTTTCAACTGCTTTTTGTAATCCCTCTATAGCCAATCCTTCTTCTCTTTGATTATACAGCCGGCATCTATCAGTCATTGGCTCTATTATGAGAATACCAATATTCTGATTTTATCACGCATTTAGAGTGCCGTTTTACAAAGGAATTCAAAAATCAGCCCATTGTTACGTTATGTGATTCTTCCTTGTCATAGCGCTAAGTGAGCAATATCTAAGATGCTACGTTCATCGGTTGTTCTTCAAACCATCTAATTATCAGATTTATGCAGTATATGCATGACTCTTTCTACATTACGTAGCCTTAAAATAACCATTACCGATACACAGTACTTGTATATGTGTGTATATATGTATATATATATTTAGATAAACTTCTTTCTGTGTCTTATAACTAACATCCAATAAATCCTCACTAAACGCATTCTGTGTATTCTATGCTGTAGCATCTAATTAATCTGCACTATATACATCCCAGTCTCACTCATGTGTCTTCTGGGCAGTGCAGATCACATGACCGCTATTGCCATGGCAATCTACATTGCTTCTAATAAGCTATTCCTTTGAATGAAGCCGATCATGTGACACAACAGAACGTCAGGACGTACCATATCACATGACTGACGTGATGACGTCACAGCGCTGCGCGCGCAGTGCGCAGTGGCGGATCACCGGTAGCGATCTTTCTAAAGTAAAATGTAAAGATCCATGTGTACATACGGGCGATCAGACTATGAGGGAGGCTGCTGCAACATTTGTCCTCACTAATACACCCAGTTTGGGCCAAACAGCAGATTATAAACGGACTTCTTTTCCCTGTTTTCCCTTAGATCTGTGGAGTTGTCCTAACCCCTCCCACTATAACATCTGATTGGCTGACTCTCCACACCAACCCCCTTTAGGGGAGGGCTTCTTGGTATATCAGTAGCAGCACTCTGGGCTCACCATCAGGGCTCCAGGCTCTACCACTTCTGTGTGTTGGATGTAGGTCTCATATCTAGGCAGCACAGACACCGCTCTGCTTATGCTACTATGCGCAGCCTAGAGACCTTGATAGAATGAAAGGGATCTGAAAAAAGCTCTATGTAGCCTAGAACTCTATTTCTTTTTTGATAGCCTAGTCCCAGGCTACTATATATCTATAGAGCTTATTATATGAACAGGTTGCAGACCGCTATTATGTCGCTATTTAGCGACCTTGTTCAAAGATTATTGGATGATGAAGTATGGGTCCTGAATAATCCCTACTTTCTAGTTCTGATCCCATTTCAATTCTTTGAGGTTAGTTGATGTGCAGTATTTCTCTATAAATCAGTATATCTCCTGCACATCTCCTAACGAGCCTGCATGACCACACCAACAAAAACCTGACAGATTATATAACCCTCTATGTCCCAATACACGATTGTGGTACTTTCTCAAAATCTGACAAAGTATTTAACCCTTCGTGTCCCAAAACACGATTGTGGCACTTTCTCAAAATCTGGCAGAAAGTAATTAACCCTTCGTGTCCCAAAACAAGATTGTGGCACTTTCTCAAAATTTGACAGAAAGTATTTAACCCTTCGTGTCTCAAAACACGATTGTGGCACTTTCTCTCTCTCTCTTTCTCTTGAGTTTTCAACCCAATGAACCGGTCATATGGTATGGCATAACTCATACAATTGCTCCTGATGAACTACCAACAATCCTAGTAGGGAAACGCGTTGAGCAGTAATTATTCCTGAGCAAGTAATCATATTTCTACGAGCAGTAATTATTCCTGAGCAGTAATCACCCTTTCACATAAAGAGAGGTCATCCATTCTTCTCTCTTGAGTTATATGAGTTGCATATTGAGCTATACTTATACTAAAGAGAGCTTACCGTTCTTTCCAAATGATATGGACTGATACTACTCTGAGCCAAATACTTGAGGCACTTTTATGGTTTCCTCAAATCATATTATTGGCTAAGTAACTATCAAATCCTGTGATCATCAACCTATCCGAATGTGACCACTTTGTTACAGACGGTCGCTACACTGATGCGTGACACTTTTCTTATAGTTTTTAGGTACTGCGGCCCCGCTTTAGTGACCATTGGATTGATTAATCGTAAGTGACGACTAAACCAGTGCGATCTCCAGACGTTTTTTGAGCAATTTTGCTCCAGTACCAAAGTGTTCTTAGACTTATATCTGATACCCGTGGTTCTACTCATTAAATTACGGACTATCTGATGCATCACTAGCGACTCTTCAGTCTCGTCTTTATCATAGCCTAGGTGGGGTGATTCTAATAACTCCATATACCCACCTATCTGTAATATTCTCTGTCTTTATGTTTGTCTTGTTCTTAGCCCAAGTCATTATTTTATGTTAGTCTTGAATAAAAGTTATATTTTAGTCTGTCTGTCACTGTGATAGACAGTGGTTAACATTAACCCTTTCCAATCCAATTTGTATCCGGGTTTTCCTAGGGGGCTTACTCTTTTTTTTGCTGTTATACAATGGCACTATCTGCTGGCTAAAGCCAGTACTGCATGAGCTGACACATTGGATAGGCTGTGACAGCAGAGAGGCTGGCAATATACAGTAGATAGAGGGGCTGCACAGCAAAATTTCAATATTTGCAGATGACACAAAATTATACAAAATAATTAATACAACGGAGGACAATGTGCGGCTACAAACAGACCTGGATAAGCCGGGGGGTTGGGCAGAAAAATGGCAAATGAAGTTCAATGTTGATAAATGTAAGGTTATGCACATGGGCAGCAAAAATGGATGTTACCAATATTCACTTAATGGGGTACCACTAGGGAAAAGTTATATGGAAAAAGACCTGGGGGTACTAGTGGACTATAGACTAAACTGGAGTAGCCAATGCCAATCAGCTGCTGAAAAGGCAAATAAAGTTTTGGGGTGCATCAAAAGAGGTATAGGGGCAAGGGACGAGAACATTATCCTTCCATTATATAAGGCACTTGTCAGGCCTCACATGGAATACTGTGTACAGTTCTGGTCACCGGTGCTCAGGAAAGATGTTACAGTGCTGGAGGGGGTTCAAAGAAGGGCAACTAAACTAATACATGGAATGACGGGACTGGAATACCCAGAGAGGCACCAAAACTGGGATTATTCACCCCGGAAAACAGACGGCTAAGGGGCGACCAAATAACTATGTATAAATACATGAGGGGACAATACAAGGATCTCTCCCATGATCTGCTTATACCCAGGACCGCGACGGTAACAAGAGGGCATCCGCTACGTCTAGAGGAAAGCAGGTTTCATCACCAACACAGAAGGGGGTTCTTTACTGTAAGAGCAGTGAGACTGTGGAACTCTCTGCCTGAGGATGTGGTGATGGCAGGATCCATAGAAGAGTTTAAAAGGGGACTTGATGTCTTTCTGGAGAGAAAGGATATTATAAGCTATAAATCTAAGATTATTTGTTAATCCGGGTATACAGGCAGGTAGGAACTATTAGGGGTTGATCCAGGGAACAGTCTGATTGCCATTAGGGAGTCGGAAGGAGTTTTTTTTCCCCAAAAGGGCTAATTGGCTCCTGCTCTTGGGGTTTTTTTTTTTTGCCTTCCTCTGGATCAACAACACAGGAGGATAAACAGGCTGGACTAGATGGACATTGTCTTCATTCAGCCTTACGAACTATGTTACTATGTTACTATGTATGACCCCAATGGACGTTTTTCAACATCGGAGCTGTACAGCATTAAATCATAATGTCTTCAGACGTCAGACAGTGGATTGGAAAGGGTTAAGAGATTGTATTCAGCGTATTAAAGAGGAGATGATGACAACAGCTATTATTGTGGGACATGCAGATGAAATGATACAGATTATTAGATGTACCCCGCAGCGTACAAGTCTGTTATTATGACTTTATTGGTGGATCAGACTGCGCAGGAAGCAGGAGCCGTCCTGGAGGCGGTCAGATGATTGGGAGACCGAGGAGAATGGGGGCCCCAGCAATACCAGAGAAACCGGAGATGGGGAACAGAGTACTGGCGATAAGGCTGGGGTTACTAGAAAAATGTCCATTGCATTATTGGAAGACGGGGCCATGAGAGACACAATAGATGGTATAAGCACAGGAGACGTGTGGGGGATGTACCAGGAAAGGGGGCTGAATAAGAAACAGGGGTGTCAAAATAAAAAGGTAACCATTAAAGATTCAGAAATTCCACAGCGGGGGTGTAGTGAGTCACGTGGCAAGAGGGGCGTCCTTCCTTCCATGTCGCCGGAACCACCCACTGCACCGAGGTTAGAGGATTTATATTCAGAGGTAAGATCATTGGTGAAAGAGTTAAAACAAAAAGAGGAGGAGGAGTCACAGCAAGATGGGAATCCGAATCCTAATAAGAGAACACGGGTGAATCAAGAATAAGCAGGAAAGATATGCTTCCAGTTTTATTGAAAGACTAGCTTACCCGTCGCGCGTTGCTGCGAAGACAGACAGACAGACATACATACATTCGTTTTTATATATCTAGATAACCAATCACAGCGCAGCTTTTTTATGTTACCTCAGTATAATATATAACAACCAATCACAGCGCAGCTTTTTTATGTTACCTCAGTGGTATAATATATAACAACCAATTACAGCGCAGCTTACATGTTACCTCAGCTTTATAATCTATAACACCCATAGTTATACTATGCCAGTAATCTTCCAAGGAGTGTACTCAACAACTTTCCAAAGTTTCATGGCGATTGGATGAATGGTGTAGTAGCGCATAAAGGACAAACAGACAGACATACATTCATTTTTATATATATATACTAGCTTACCCGTCGCGCGTTGCTGCGAAGACAGACAGACATACATTCATTTTTAAATATCTAGATAACAACCAATCACAGCGCAGCTTTCAAGTTACCTCAGCGGTATAATATATAACAACCAATCGCAGCGCAGCTTTCATGTAACCTCAGTAGTATAAGAAGTAGCAACCAATCACAGCACAGCTTTCATGTTGCCTCAGCAGTATAATATATAGCAACCAATCACAGCGCAGCTTTCAAGTTACCTCAGCGGTATAATATATAACAACCAATCGCAGCGCAGCTTTCATGTAACCTCAGTAGTATAAGAAGTAGCAACCAATCACAGCACAGCTTTCATGTTACCTCAGTATAATATATAACAACCAATCACAGCGCAGCTTTCATGTTACCTCAGCAGTATAAGAAATAGCAACCAATCACAGCAAAGCTTTATTTTACCTCGGCATTCTCAATATGCAGCAATTCTCAAGCGCAACGTTCGGCGGATGTATCATCTTGTAGTTGAACACGCCTCCCGTTGCTCGTAATGCCTTTTGCTCTCGTGCTAAAGATGGAAATCAAACAATTTTTGTCTGGGGGGCATAACTGTCGACGACGCTCGCACGCGCACCACCTATCGTAGGATAGATGTACTATGCCAGTAATCTTCCAAGAAGTGTACTCAACAACTTCCCAAAGTTTCATGGTGATTGGATGAATGGTGTAGTAATGCATAACGGACAGACAGACAGACACATTCATTTATATATACATAGATGACATCAGGAAGTGAGAGAAATAGATTCTGTACATAAAATTTGGACGCTAATTCTTTGGTGCTTAGAATTGAACAATCGAGTTGGGACCTATTAACTTTTCCTATTTATGACATAATCAATGCTCGTGCCAAATTTCAAGTTTCTATGACACTGGAAAGTGAGAGAATTAGATTCCGTACGTAAAACTTGGACGCTAATTCTTTGGCGCTTAGAATTGAATAATCGAGTTGGGACCCATTAGCTTTTCCTATTTATGACATAATCAATGCCTGTGCCAAATTTCAAGTTTTTATGACATCGGGAAGCGAGAAAATTAGATTCCGCACGTAAACTTTGGACGCTAATTCTTTGGCGCTTAGAATTGAATAATCGAGTTGGGACCCATTAGCTTTTCCTATTTATGACATAATCAATGCTAATGCCAAATTTCATGTTTCTATGACATCAGGATCTGAGAAAATTTGATTCCGTACGTAAAATTTGGATGCTAATTCTTTAGCGCTTATAGTTAAATAATTGAGTTGGGACCCATTAACTTTTCCTATTTATGACATAACTAGCTGATATACCCGGCTTCACCCGAGTTAATTTGGTACTGGTGTTTATCTGGTGTTCACACGGAAAATCTTATGAAGTCGTGGTTACTTTAGAGATACTGAGGAAAAACATATGTTCACTAGAGATGAGCGAGCACCAAAATGCTCGGGTGCTCGTTACTCGGGACGAACTTTTCGCGATGCTCGAGGGTTCGTTTCGAGTAACGAACCCCATTGAAGTCAACGGGCGACCCGAGCATTTTTGTATATCGCCGATGCTCGCTAAGGTTTTTATTTGTGAAAATCTGGGCAATTCAAGAAAGTGATGGGAACGACACAGCAACGGATAGGGCAGGCGAGGGGCTACATGTTGGGCTGCATCTCAGGTTCCCAGGTCCCACTATTAAGCCACAATAGCGGCAAGAGTGCCCCCCCCCTCCCAACAACTTTTACTTCTGAAAAGCCCTCATTAGCAATGCATACCGTAGCTAAGCACCACACTACCTCCAACAAAGCACAATCACTGCCTGCATGACACTCCGCTGCCACTTCTCCTGGGTTACATGCTGCCCAACCTCCCCCTGCACGACCCAGTGTCCACAGCGCACACCAAACTGTCCCTGCGCAGCCTTCAGCTGCCCTCATGCCACACCACCCTCATTTCTATTTATAAGTGCGTCTGCCATGAGGAGGAACTGCAGGCACACACTGCAGAGGGTTGGCACGGCCAGGCAGCGACCCTCTTTAAAAGGGGCGGGGCGATAGCCCACAATGCTGTACAGAAGCAATGAGAAATATAATCCTGTGCCACCGCCATCAGGAGCTGCACACGTGGGCATAGCAATGGGGAACCTATGTGCCACACACTATTCATTCTGTCAAGGTGTCTGCATGCCCCAGTCAGACTGCGGTTTTTTATAAATAGTCACAGGCAGGTACAACTCCGCAATGGGAATTCCGTGTGCACCCACGGCATGGGTGGCTCCCTGGAACCCACCGGTGGTACATAAATATATCCCATTGCAGTGCCCATCACAGCTGAGGTAATGTCGTGCTTAATGCAGGTGGGCTTCGGCCCACAGTGCATGCCCCAGTCAGACTGGGGTTCTTTAGAAGTGGACACATGCAGTTACAACTCCGTGTGGACCCACGGCATGGGTGGGTGCCAGGAAGCCACCGGCGGTACATAAATATATCCCATTGCAGTGCCCAACACAGCGGATGTAACATCAGCTGTAATGCAGGTGGGCTAAAAATTCATTTGATTACACTGTAGGCGAGGGCCCCAAAAAATTGGTGTACCAACAGTACTAATGTACCTGAGAAAAATTGCCCATGCCCAACCAAGAGGGCAGGTGAAACCCATTAATCGCTTTGGTTAATGTGGCTTAATTTGTAACTAGGCCTGGAGGCAGCCCAGTTAAAATGATAATTGGTTCAGGTGAAAGTTTCAACGCTTTAATGAGCATTGAAACGTAAAAACATTGTTTAAAAAAATTATATGACTGAGCCTTGTGGGCCTAAGAAAAATTGCCCGTTCGGCGTGATTACGTGAGGTTTCAGGAGGAGGAGCAGGAGGAGGAGGAGGAGGGATATTATACACAGATTGATGAAGCAGAAATGTCCCCGTTTTGGATGGTGATAGAGAACGATGCTTCCATCCGCGGGTGCGGCCTACGTATTGCTTAGGTATCGCTGCTGTCCGCTGGTGAAGAAGAGAAGTCTGGGGAAATCCAGGCTTTGTTCATCTTGATGAGTGTTAGCCTGTCGGCACTGTCGGTTGACAGGCGGGTACGCTTATCTATGATGATTCCCCCCAGCCGCACTAAACACACTCTCTGACAAGACGCTAGCCGCAGGACAAGCAAGCACCTCCAGGGCATACAGCGCGAGTTCAGGCCACGTGTCCAGCTTCAACACCCAGTAGTTGTAGGGGGCAGAGGCGTCACGGAGGACGGTCGTGCGATCGGCTACGTACTCCCTCACCATCCTTTTACAGTGCTCCCGCCAACTCAGCCTTGACTGGGGACCGGTGACACAGTCTTGCTGGGGAGCCAGAAAGCTGGCAAAGACCTTGGATAATGGTCCCCTGCCTGTGCTGTACATGCTGCCTGATCTCTGCGCCTCCCCTGCTACCTGGCCCTCGGAACTGCGCCTTCGGCCACTAGCGCTGTCGTATGGGAAGTTTACCATCAGTTTGTCCACCAGCGCCCTGTGGTATAGCATCATTCTGGAACCCCTTTCCTCTTCGGGAATGAGAGTGGAAAGGTTCTCCTTATACCGTGGGTCGAGCAGTGTGTACACCCAGTAATCCATAGTGGCCAGAATGCGCGTAACGCGAAGGTCACGAGAAAGGCATCCTAACATGAAGTCAGCCATGTGTGCCGGGGTACCAGTACGCAACACATGGCTGTCCTCACTAGGAAGATCACTTTCAGAATCCTCCTCCTCCTCCTCCTCTTCTGGCCATACACGCTGAAAGGATGACAGGCAAGCAGCATGTGTACCCTCAGCAGTGGGCCAAGCTGTCTCTTCCCCCTCCTCCTCATGCTCCTCCCCCTCCTCCTCCTCCTCCTCTGGCCATACACGGTGAAAGGATGACAGGCAAGCAGCACGTGTACTATCAGCAGTGGGCCAAGCTGTCTCTTCCCCCTCCTCCTCATGCTCCTCCCCCTCCTCCTCCTCCTCAACGCGCTGAGATATAGACATGAGGGTGCTCTGACTATCCAGCAACATACTGTCTTCCCCCGCCTCCGTTTCCGAGTGCAAAGCGTCTGCCTTTATGCTTTGCAGGGAACTTCTCAAGAGGCATAGCAGAGGAATGGTGACGCTAATGATTGCAGCATCCCCGCTCAGCATCTGGGTAGACTCCTCAAAGTTTCCAAGGAACTGGCAGATGGCTGCCAACCAGGCCCACTCTTCTGTAAATAATTGAGGAGGCTGACTCCCACTACAACGCCCATGTTGGAGTTGGTATTCCGTAATAGCTCTACGCTGCTCATAGAGTCTGGCCAACATGTGGACCGTAGAGTTCCACCGTGTGGGCACGTCGCACAGCAATCAGTGCACTGGCAGATGAAACCGATGTTGCAGGGTCCGCAGGAGTATGGGGCGTCCGTCTTGGAGTTGCGGAAATGTGCGCTGACCCGGCGCACCTTTCCGAGCAGGTATGACAAGTGTGGGTAGCTTTTCAGAAAGTGCTGAACCACCAAATTAAAGACATGGGCCAGGCATGGCACATGCGTGAGACTGCCGAGCTGCAGAGCCGCCACCAGGTTACGGACGTTGTCACACACGACCATACCCGGTTGGAGGCTCAGCGGCGCAAGCCAGCGGTCGGTCTGCTCTGTCAGACCCTGCAGGAGTTCGTGGCCCATCTGCCTCTTCTCTCCTAAGCTGAGTAGTTTCAGCACGGCCTGCTGACGCTTGCCCACCGCTGTGCTGCCACACCGCGCGACACCGACTGCTGGCGACGTGGTGCTGCTGCTGACACATCTTGATTGCAAGACAGAGGTTGCGTAGGAGGAGGAGGAGGGTGGTTTAGTGGAGGAAGCATACACCGCCGCAGATACCACCACCGAGCTGGGGCACGCAATTCGGGGGGTAGGTAGGACGTGAGCGGTCCCAGGCTCTGACTCTGTCCCAGCCTCCACTAAATTCACCCAATGTGCCGTCAGGGAGATATAGTGGCCCTGCCCGCCTGTGCTTGTCCATGTGTCTGTTGTTAAGTGGACCTTGGCAGTAACCGCGTTGGTGAGGGTGCGTACAATGTTGCGGGAGACGTGGTCGTGCAGGCCTGGGACGGCACATCGGGAAAAGTAGTGGCGACTGGGAACCGAGTAGCGCGGGGCCGCCGCCGCCATCATGCTTTTGAAAGCCTCCGTTTCCACAAGCCTATACGGCAGCATCTCCAGGCTGATCAATTTGGCAATGTGCACGTTTAACGCTTGAGCGTGCGGGTGCGTGGCGGCGTACTTGCGCTCGCGCTCAAACAGTGGCGCTAGCGACGTCTGGACGCTGCGCTGAGAGACATTGCTGGATGGGGCCGAGGACAGCGGAGGTGAGGGTGTGGGTGCAGGCCGGTAGGCACTCGTGCCTGTATCCTCAGAGGGAGGTTGGATCTCAGTGGCAGGTTGGGGCACAGGGGGAGAGGCAGTGGTGCAAACCGGAGGCGGTGAACAGCCTTCGTCCCACCTTGTGGGGTGCTTGGCCATCATATGCCTGCGCATGCTGGTGGTGGTGGCTCCCCAGCTGATCTTGGCGCGACAAAGGTTGCACACCACTGTTCGTCGGTCGTCAGGCGTCTCTGTGAAAAACTGCCACACCGTTGAGCACCTTGACCTCTGCAGGGTGGCATGGCGCGAGGGGGCGCTTTGGGAAACAGTTGGTGGATTATTCGGTCTGGCCCTGCCTCTACCCCGGGCCACCGCACTGGCTCGGCCTGTGCCCACACCCTGACTTGGGCCTCGCCCGCGTCCACGTCCTCTAGGCCTACCCCTACCCCTCAGCATGGTGTATTACCAGTAGTGCAGAAACAGAACGCTGTAATTAAATGTGCCGCTTATTGGCCTGTGGTTGGAGGCTGACTTCGCTTACGGAACGCCAGGAAATAATTTGGAGGACTACTACACCCAGCAGAGACCCAGAACACTGAGGACAGTGACAGGCAGCCCAAATAGATTTTTTTCCCCAAATGTTTTTGCAAAGGCCCACTGCCTATATTCAATTAATATGTCTTCTGTCCCTGCCTAAGCGCTTCTGGCCCTGGAGTATGTCAAAGAACTGCAGAGTGTTGCACTGTGAACTGCAATACAGCGGTGATTTAACAGCCCAGACAGAGCCAAGAAATAAATTTGCGCAAGCCTGCTGTAACACTTAGCTGGCTGCGTATGAATTTGGAGGACTACTACACCCATTTCTTATACCGCTGAGGTAACTTGAAAGCTGCGCTGTGATTGGTTGTTATCTAGATATATAAAAACGAATGTATGTATGTATGTCTGTCTTCGCAGCAACGCGCGACGGGTACGCTAGTTTTATATAAAGGAAACGTTGCATGGTTGCCTCCACCTGGTGTTTCCTGGGTAACGCAGAGAACTATGCAAAATGGTGAACATTAGAGATGAGCGAACGTACTCGTCCGAGCTTGATGCTCGTTCGAGTATTAGCGTGTTCGAGATGCTCGTTACTCGTGACGAGTACCACGCGATGTTCGGGTTACTTTCACTTTCATCTCTGAGACGTTAGCGCGCTTTTCTGGCCAATAGAAAGACAGGGAAGGCATTACAACTTCCCCCTGCGACGTTCAAGCCCTATACCACCCCCCTGCAGTGAGTGGCTGGCGAGATCAGGTGTCACCCGAGTATAAAAATCGGCCCCTCCGCGGCTCGCCACAGATTTGTTCTGACATAGAGGAGGGAAAGTGCTGTTGGTGCCGGAGCTGCTATAGGGAGAGCGTTAGGAGTATTTTAGGCTTCAAGAACCCCAACGGTCCTTCTTAGGGCCACATCTAACCGTGTGCAGTACTGTGGAGGCTGCTTTTTGCAGTGTTGCACATTTTTTTTTTTGGTATATCGGCCGTGCAGAGCATTGCGCCCTGCAGTAATACTCCAGGGCCAGAAGTGGTGGTTAGGCAGGGACAGAAGACATATTGATTGAATATAGGCAGTGGGCCTTTGCAAAAACATTTGGGGAAAAAAATCTACTTGGGCTGCCTGTGACTGACCTCAGTGTTCAGCACAGCTTTCATTTTACCTCAGCAGTATAAGAAATTGCAACCAATCACAGCGCAGTTTTCATGTTACCTCAGCATTCTCAATATCCAGCAATTGTCTTGCGAAACGTTCGGCGGATGCATCATTTTGTAGTTGAACACGCTTGCTTGTTATGGCTTTTGCTTTAGTGCTTGAGATGGAAATCAAACGATCTTTGTCTGGGGGGGCATAACTGTCGACGATGCTCGCACGCACGCCATTTATCATAGGATAGTTGTACTATGCCAGTAATCTTCCCAGGAGTGTACTCGACAACTTCCCAAAGTTTCATGGTGATTAGATGAATGGTGTAGTAGCGCCAAAAGGACAGACAGACAGACATACATTCCTGTATATAGATGACATCAGGAAGTGAGAGAATTAGATTCCGTATGTAAAATTTGGACGCTAATTATTTTGCGCTTAGAATTGAATAATCGAGTTGGGACCTATTAACTTTTCCTATTTATGACATAATCAATGCTCACGCCAAATTTCGAGTTTTTATGACATTGGGAAGTGAGAAAATTAGATTCCGTACGTAAAATTTGGACGCTAATTCTTTTGCGCATAGAATTGAATAATGGAGTTGGGACCCATTACCTTTTCCTATTTATGACATAGTCAATGCTCGTGCCAAATTTCATGTTTCTACGACATCGGGAAGTAAGAGAATTAGTGGCAATGATGGAAATCGAACGATCTACGTGGCTCTGTACGTGTCATAATAGAGCCTTAATGACATCACAATGCAGCTTTAACTGTCAGACATCCAGTGATGGAAATCAAACGATCTACGTGGGGGGGGGGGGCGTAACTTTTGACGACGCTCGCGCGCGCGCCATTTATCGTAGAATAGTTGTACTATGCCTATAATCTTCCAAGGAGTGTACTTAACAACTTCCCAAAGTTTCATGGCGATCGGATGAATGGTGTAGTAGCGCATAAAGGACAAACAGACAGACAGACAAGCACGCACGCACGCATACAGACATACATTCAATTTTATATATATAGATGACATCAGGAAGTGAGAGAATTAGATTACGTACATAAAATTTGGACGCTAATTCTTTTGCGCTTAGAATTGAATAATCGAGTTGGGACCCATTACCTTTTCCTATTAATGACATAATCAATGCTCGTGCCAAATTTCACGTTTCTATGACACCGGAAAGTGAGAAAATTATATTCCGCATGTAAAATTTGGACGCTAATTCTTTTGCGCTAGAAATGAATTACCAAGTTGGGAACTATTAGCTTTTGCTATTTTTGACATAATTAATGCTCGTGCCAAATTTCAAGTTTCTATGATATTGGGAAGTGAGAGAATTACATTCCGTACTTAAGATTTGGATGCCAATTCTTTTGCTCTTAGAATTGAATAATCGAGTTGGGACCCATTAGCTTTTCCTATTTATGACATAATCAATGCTCGTGCCAAATTACATCGTGAAGTGAGAGAATTAGATTCCGTACTACGTAAAATTTCGAAGCTAATTCTTTAGCGCTTATAGCTAAATAATCGAGTTGGGACCCATTAACTTTTCCTATTTATGACATAA
This sequence comes from Eleutherodactylus coqui, assembly GCF_035609145.1. Classification (NCBI taxonomy): domain Eukaryota; kingdom Metazoa; phylum Chordata; class Amphibia; order Anura; family Eleutherodactylidae; genus Eleutherodactylus; species Eleutherodactylus coqui. The sequence continues at coordinate 4,784,491 of NC_089841.1, forward strand.
TCAATGCTAATGCCAAATTTGATGTTTCTATGACATCAGGATGTGAGAAAATTTGATTCCGTACGTAAAATTTGGATGCTAATTCTTTAGCGCTTATAGTTAAATAATTGAGTTGGGACCCATTAACTTTTCCTATTTATGACATAATCAATGCTCCTGCCAAATTTCAAGTTTCTATGACATTGTGAAGTGATGGAATTAGATTCCGTACGTAAAACTTGGACGCTAATTTTTTTGCGCATAGAATTAAATAATCGAGATGGGACCCATTAACTTTTCCTATTTATGACATAATCAATGCCTGTGCCAAATTTCACGTTTCTATGATATTGGGAAGCGAGAATTAGATTCCATACGTAAACTTTGGACGCTAATTCTTTTGCGCTTAGAATTGAATAATCGAGTTGGAACCCATTAACTTTTCCTATGTATGTCATAATCAATGCTCGTGCAAAATTTCAAGTTTCTATGATATTGGGAAGCGAGAAAATTAGATTCCGTACGTAAAATTTGGACGCTAATTTTTTTGCGCTTAGAATTGAATAATCGAGTTGGGACCCATTAGCTTTTCTTATTTATGACATAAGTAGCTGATATACCCGTCTTCGCCCGAGTTAATTTGGTACTGGTGTTTATCTGGTGTTCACACGGAAAATCTTATGAAGTCGTGGTTACTTTAGAGATACCGGAAAAACATATGTTCACCATTGTGCATAGTTCTCTGCGTTACCCAGAAAACACCACGTGGAGGTAACCATGCGACGTTTCCTTTATATTAAATGAGATCAGGAAGTGAGAGAATTAGATTACGTACTTAAGATTTGGACACTAATCCTTTTGCGCATAGAATTGAATAATGGAGTTGGGACCCATTAGCTTTTCCTATTTATGACATAATCAATGCTTGTGCCAAATTTCCCATTTCTATGACACCGTAAAGTGAGAAAATTACATTCCGCACGTAAAATTTGGACGCTAATACTTTTGCGCATAGAATTGAATAATGGAATTGGGACCCATTAGCTTTTCCTATTTATGACATAATGAATGCTCGTGGCAAATTTCCCGATTCTATGACACCGGAAAGTGAGAAAATTAAATTCTGCACGTTAAATTTGGATGCTAATTCCTTTGCACATAGAATTGAATAACGGAGTTGGGACCCATTAGCTTTTCCTATTTATGACATAATCAATGCTCGTGCCAAATTTCCCGTTTCTATGACACCGGAAAGGGAGAAAATTACATTCCGTACGTAAAATTTGGACGCTAATTCTTTTGCGCATAGAATTGAACTATCAAGTTGGGACCCATTAGCTTTTCCTATTTATGACATAATGAATGCTCGTGGCAAATTTCCCGTTTCTATGACATCGGAAAGAGAGAAAATTAGATTCCGTACGTAAAATTTGGACGCTAATTCTTTTGCGCATAGAATTGAATAATCGAGTTGGGACCCATTAGCTTTTACTATTTATGACATAATCAATGCTCGTGCCAAATTTCCAGTTTCCAAGACACCGGAAAGTGAAGAAATTACATTCCGTACGTAAAATTTGGACGCTAATTCTTTTGCGCATAGAATTAAATAATGGAGTTGGGACCCATTAGCTTTTCCTATTTATGACATAATCAATGCTCGTGCCAAATTTCATTTTTCTATGACATTGGGAAGTGAGAGATTTAGATTATGTATGTAAAATTTGGATGCTAATTCTTTTGCGCTTAGAATTGAATAATCGAGTTGGGACCCATTAGCTTTTCCTATTTATGACATAATCAATGATCGTGCCAAATTTCCCGTTTCTATGACACCGGAAAGTGAGAAAATTACATTCCGCACGTACAATTTGGACGCTAATTCTTTTGCGCATAGAATTGAATAATCGAGTTGGGACCCATTAGCTTTTCCTATTTATGACATAATCAATGCTCGTGCCAAATTTCCTGTTTCTATGACACCGGAAAGTGAGAAAATTACATTCCGTACTTAAAATTTGGACGCTAATTCTGTTGTGCATAGAATTGAATAATGGAGTTGGGACCCATTAGCTTTTCCTAGTTATGACATAATCAATGCTCGTGCCAAATTTCCCGTTTCTATGACACCGGAAAGTGAAAAAATTACATTCCGCACATAAAATTTCGACGCCAATTCTTTGGTGCTTAGAATTGAATAATCGAGTTGGGACCCATTAGCTTTTCCTATTTATGACATAATCAATGCTCGTGCCAAATTTCACGTTTCTATGACACCAGAAAGTGAGAAAATTACATTCCGTACGTAAAATTTGGACGCTAATTCTTTTGCGCATAGAATTGAACAATCGAGATGGGACCCATTAGCTTTTCCTATTTATGACATAATCAATGCTCGTGCCAAATTTCATGTTTCTACGACATTGGGAAGTGAGAGATTTAGATTATGTACGTTAAATTTCGACGCCAATTCTTTTGCGCTAGAATTGAATAATCGAGTTGGGACCCAATTACTTTTCCTATTTTGAAGATAATCTATGCTTGTGCCAAAATTCATGTTTCTACGACATCGGGAAGTTGGAGAACTTTTGGCCAGTCAGTGAGTCAGTGAGGGCTTTCGTCTTTTTATATATATATATATATATATATATATATATATATATATATATATATATCAATGCTCATGCCAAATTTCCCGTTTCTATGACATTGGAAAGTGAGAGAATTAGATTCCGTACGTAAAATTTGGACGTTAATTCTTTTGCGCTTAGAATTGAATAACGGAGTTGGGACCCATTAGCTTTTCCTATTTATGACATAATCAATGCTCATGCCAAATTTCAAGTTTCTATGACATTGGAAAGTGAGAGAATTAGATTCCGTATGTAAAATTTGGACGCTAATTCTTTGGCGCTTCGAATTGAATAATCGAGTTGGGACCCATTACCTTTTTCTATTTATGGCATAATCAATGCCCGTGCCAAATTTCATGTTTCTACGCTATCGGGAAGTAAGAGAATTATTGGCAATGATGGAAATCGAACGATCTACGTGCACCCACAGTGCACATAAATCTTTCCCTGTACAGCCTTCAGCTGGCCTCATGCCACACGCTCGCTTCATAGCCACACCACCCTCATGTCTATTGATAGGTGCGTCTGCGATGATGAGGAGGAACTGGAGGCACACACTGCAGAGGGTTGGCAGGGCCAGGCAGGGACCCTCTTTGAAAGTGTGGGCGATAGCCCATGATGCTGATGACAATTGATGATAAATTGACATACGATCATCATTCCAATCCCGTGTCACCTCCGTCACAAAATTGTCAGGAGCCGCAAACGTGGGCATAAAGGGGACTCAGGTGCCAGCACTTCTACACATCTCCACAATGCAGCAATACTCGGTGTGGGAAGTATGTGAGCGGGGCCAGGGTCAGGCTCGGTCCCAGCCTCCACCTTGTGCGACCCAAGGTGCCGCAAGTTACATAGCTATGGGAAAATCCATGTTTCCCCACACAATCATTCTGTGTAGATGTTAGCTCAACACCGCAAGGGGAAGTCTTTGAGTTCCTTGGGCTCGCCTATGCTGTGGGTGTACAAAGATGGTATTACACAGGAAGAAATCAGAGTGCCCAATCTTGGGAGAGTATCACCCCGCCAAGGACCTCGGCCCACATTTCTGCCCAAGTCAGTCAGTGTATTTGTGCCAGACAGGTAAAACAACGTAATGGGAAGTCTTTGTGCACCCATAGCATAGGCAGACCCCTGTAACATTTCTGTAGCAAGAGTATAGGCAGCCCCAGTAACATTTCTGTAGCAATAGTATAGGCAGACCCCTGAAGCATTTGTGTACAAACAGTATAGGCGAACCCCTGACAAAATTTGGTTACCAAGAGTGTAGGCAACGGCCGGAAAAATTAGTTAGATAACAGTATAGACGAGGGCCAGAAAAATTGGTGCACCAAGAGTACAAACATACATAGTAACATAGTTTGTAAGGCCGAATGAAGACAATGTCTATCTAGTCCAGCCTGTTTAGCCTCCTGTGTTGTTGATCCAGAGGAAGGCAAAAAACCCCAAGGGGCAGGAGCCAATTAGCCCTTTTGGGGGGCAAAATTCCTTCCCGACTCCCTAATGGCAGTCATACTAATCCCTGGATCAACCCCTAATAGTTCCTACCTGCCTGTAGACCAGGATTAACAAATAACCTAAGATTTATATCCTGTAATATCCTTCCGCTCCAGAAAGACATCAAGTCACCTTTTAAACTCCTCTATGGATCCTGCCATCACCACATCCTCAGGCAGAGAGTTCCACAGTCTCACTGCTCTTACAGTAAAGAACCCCTTTCTGTGTTGGTGATGAAACCTGCTTTCTTCTAGACGTAGCGGATGTCCTCTTGTTACCGTCGCAGTCCTGGGTATAAACAGATCCTGGCAGAGATCCTTGTATCGTCCCCTCATGTATTTATACATGGTTATTTGGTCGACCCTTAGCCGTCTTATTTCCAGGGTGAATAATCCCAGTTTTGGTGCCTCTCTGGGTATTCCAGTCCCTTCATTCCATTTATTAGTTTAGTTGCTCGTCTTCGAACCCCCTCCAGTACTGTTACATCTTTCCTGAGCATCGGTGACCAGAACTGTACACAGTATTCCATGTGGGGCCTGACAAGTGCCTTATATAGTTGGAGGATAATTTTCTCGTCCCTCGCCCCTATACCTATTTTACTGCACCCCAAGACTTTATTAGCTTTTGCAGCAGCTGACTGGCATTGGTTGCTCCAGTTTAGTCTACAGTCCACTAGTACCACCAGGTCTTTTTCCATATCCCTTTTCCCTAGCAGTACCCTATTTAGTGTGTATTGATGACATCCGTTTCTCCTGCCCATGTGCAGAACCTTACATTGTTCAACATTGAACTGCATTTGCCATTTTTCTGCCCAAGCCCCCGGCTTATCTCGGTTCATTTGTAGCCGCACATTGTCCTCCGTTGCATTAGTTATATTGTATAATTTTGTGTCATCTGCAAATATTGATATTTTCCTGTGCAGCCCCTCTATCAGGTCGTTGATAAATATATTGAACAGAATGGGGCCTAATACTGAACCCTGTGGCCCCCGCTAGCAACTGTGGCCCAATCAGAGTACGAACCATTTATTACCACCCTCTGCTTTCTATCTCTGAGCCAGTTCTTTACCCAGTTACACATGTTTTCACCCAATCCGAGCTGTCTCATTTTGTATATTAGCCTATTATGTGGCACAGTGTCAAATGCTTTAGAGAAGTCCAGATATACGAGATCAATAACATAGTAACCCAGGTCCAGCCTAGACCTTACTTCATCGAAGAAGCTGATCAGATTGGTCTGACATGATCGATCCTTCATGAATCCATGCTGGTGAGGAGTTATTCCGTTGTTCTACCTGAGGTTTTCTACTATGGCGTTTTTCAGAAACCCCTCAAATATTTTTCCCGTTATTGAAGTGAGACTTACCGGCCTGTAGTTACCAGGCTCACTGTTGCTCCCCTTTTTTGTGAATTGGAACCACGTTGGCAATGCACTAGTCCAATGGTACAACCCCGGTCTTGATAGTGTCTAGAAATATTAGGTATAGCGGCCTAGCTATCTCATCACTTAGTTCCCTTAGTATCCTTGGGTGTATTCCATCTGGGCCTGGCGATTTATTGATTTTAATCTTCTCTAACTGGTTCCGCACTTCCTCCTGCGTTAGGTATGAGATATTTTGTGAGGGGTTGATTTTATTCCCCTGCATCTCGTGTGGCATTTCCTTTTTGTTTGTGAATATGCTTGAAAAGAAACTATTCAACAGATTTGCCTTCCCTCCATCATCTTCAATGATTTCAGCTGCATTATTTGTTAAAGGGCCAGTGCTCTCAGTAGAAATCCTTTTGCTGTTAATATAGTTGAAGAATAGTTTCGGGTTGTTTTTGCTCTCTTTGGCGATCCGTCTTTCTGCCTCCTCCTTGGCAATTTTGATCTTATCTTTGAATATTTTGTTTTTTTCCCTGTGCGATTTTAGCGCTTCTTCGCCGCCTTCTTGCTTTAGTAGCTTGAACGCTTTCTTTTTTTTCATTTATTGCCCCCCTTACCGCCTTTTCTTCGAAGTTCTTTTATTTTTGAAGGTAATGAACTGCACACATGAGGTGATTAGGATCCTTTTAAACTCCTCCCATTTGTCCTCTGTACTGATATTTTTGAGGGTGTTGTCCCAATTAATGTTAGCAATAGTAGTTCAAGGCTGATCAAACTTTGCTTTACTAAAGTTTAGTCTGTTTGTCGCTCCCTGATAAGGCTTCGTGTTGAATGACAGCTGGAAGTTGATTATATTGTGGTCACTGTTCCCCAAGTGCCCCTCAACCTGCACCCCCATTATTCGGTTCAGTTTGTTAGTTAGTACTAGGTCCAGAGTGTCCATCCCTCTCGTTGGTTCCCGCACTTGGTTACAAGTGCACCTCTGAAAAATTGCTCAACCGCGAGGGCAGGTGAAACCCATAAACATTTTTTAAAGATACAGCTTGCTGTTGCTTAATTTGTAACAGAGCCTGGAGGCAGCCCTGTTAAAAAATTGGTTTCTGTTAAAGTATCAATAGTTTTAGAACATTCAAAAATTGTAAAACACTTTTAAACAGAGCCTTTAGGGACACAGAAAAATTGGCAGTTCAGCGTGATGACATGCTGTTTTAGAAGGAGGAGTAATAATATCCGAGAGTGATTGACAAAGCTAATTCCCCCCTTTTTTGTTATTGTGGATGCATTTTTCTCCTGTTGCAGCGAAAACAATCATTAGGTTCTGCTGCTTACCGCCGGTGGAGAAGAGGAGTCTGGGGAAATCAAGGCTTTGTTTATCTTTATGAGTGTAAGCCTGCCGGCACTGGCAGTTGACAGGTGGGTACGCTTATCCATGATGATTCCCCCAGCTGCACTAAACACCCTCTCTGACAAGACGCTAGCGGCAGGGCAGGCCAGAACCTCCAGGGCGTACAGAGCAAGTTCGTTCCTCGTGTCCAGCTTTGACACCCAATAGTTGTATGGCATAGGGCATCACGGAAGACGGTGGTACGATCAGCTACTTACTCCCTCACCATCTTTTTACAGTGCTCCCTCCGACTCAGCCTTTACTGGGGAGTGGTGAGACAGTCTTGCTGGTGAGCCATAAAGCTGGCAAAGGCCTTGGAGAGTGTTCTCCTGCCTGCACTGGACATGTATCTTGATCCTCGCTCCTAGTGTCTTATGCCACTAGCGCTGTCAGATGGGAACTTTAGCATCACTTTTTCCACCAGGGCCCTGTGGTATTGCATCACTCTCGTACCCCTTTCCTCTTTGGGAATGAGAGGGGATAGGTCCTTCTTATACCGTGGGTCGAGAAGGGTGTACACCCAGTAATCTGTGTTGGCCAGAATGCATCTAATGCGAAGGTCATGAAAACGGCAGCCTAACATGAAGTCAGCCATGTGTCCCATGGTCGCAGTACACAACACATCGCTGTCCTCACTAGGTAGATTACTTTCACGATCCTCCTTCTCCTCCTCTTCAGCCCATACACGCTGAACAGCTGAGAGGCAAGCAGCATGGGTACCCTCTGCAGTGTGCCCAGCTGTCTCTTCCCCCTCCTCCTCCTGCCCCCCCTCCTCCTCCTCCTCCTCCTCTAAAACGCTCTGAGATATAGACATGAGGGTGGTCTGGCTATCAAGCGACATACTGTCATCCCCCATCTTCTGTTCCAACCGCAAAGTGTCGGCCTTTATACTTAGCAGCGAACTTCCCCTCAGGCAAAGCAGCGGGATGGTAACGCTAATGATTGCAGCATCGCCACTCACCATCTGGGTAGACTCCTTAAAGTTTCTGAGGACCTGGCAGATATCTGCTATCCATGCCCTCTCCTCTGTAAAAAATTGCGGAGGCTGACTACCATTCCGCCGCCCATTTTGCAGCTAGTATTCCACTATTGCTCTATGCTGCTCGTACAGCCTGGCCAACATGTGCAGCATAGAATTCCAGCGTGTGGGCACGTCGCACAGCAGTCGGTGCTCTGGCAGCTGAAACCGACGTTGCAGGGTTCTCCGGGTGGCAGCGTCCGTGTTGGGATTGCGGAAATGTGTGCAGACGCGGCACACCTTGCGAAGCAGGTCAGATAAGCGGGGGTACTTTTTCAGAAACCACTGAACCGATTGAAAACGTGGGCCAGGCATGGCATGTGTGTGAGGCTGCCGAGCTGCCACCAGGTTACGGCCGTTGTCACACATGAGCATGCCCGGTTGGAGGCTCAGCGGCCAAAGCCAGAGGTCAGTCTGCTTTGTCAGGCCCTGCAGCAGCTCGGGGGCCATGTGCCTCTTGTCACCTAGGCTGAGTAGTTTCAGCACGGCTTTCTGACACTTGCCCACCACTGTGCTGCTGCGCCACGCGCTACCGACTGCTGGCGACATGCTCATACTTCTTAATTTAGAGGTAGAGGTGGCGTAGGAGGGGGTGGCATAAAACGCTGCAGATACCAGCACCGAGGTAGGACCCACTATTCTGGGTGTGGGTAGGAGGTGAGCGGTACCAGGCTCTGACTCGGTTTCAGCCTCCATCAAAGTTCACCGAATGTGCTGTTAGGGAGATATAGTGGCCCTGCCCGCCAGTACTTGTCCATGTGTTTGTGGTTAAGTGGACCTTCCCAGTAGCCGCATTGGTGAGGGCACGATTTATGTTTCGGGAGACGTGCTGGTGTAGAGCTGGGACAGCACATCGGGGAAAATAGTGGCGACTGGGAACCGAGTATTGCGGGACCGCCGCCGCCATCATGTTTTTGAAAGCCTCCGTTTTCACAAGCCTGTACGACAGCATCTCCAGGCTGATTAATTTGGCAATGTGCATGTTTAAAGCTTGTGCATGCGGGTGGGTGGCGGCGTATTTGCGCTTTTGCTCCAATGCTTGTGTTAGTGACAGCTGAACGCTGTGCTGAGAGACATTGCTGGATGGAGTGGAGGACGGTGAAGGTGAGCGTGTGGGTGCAGGCCGGGAGGCGCTCGTGCCTGTGTCCTGGGAGGGGGATTGGATCTGTTTGGCAGGCTGGGGCACAGGGGAAGAGGCAGTGGTATGACCCGGAGGCGGCGAATGGCCTTCATCCCACCTTGTGGGGTGCTTGGCCATCATATGCCTGCGCATCCTGGTTGTGGTGAGGCTGGTAGTGGTGGCTCCCCGGCTGATCTTGGTGTGACACAGGTTGCACGTCACTGTTCGTCGGTCGTCCGCGCTCTCATTAAAAAACATCCACACCTTTGAACACCTAGCCCTCTGCACGGAGGCTTGCTGCGAGGGGGTGCTTTGGGAAACAGTTGGGGGATTCTTTGCTCTGGACTAGCCTCTACCCCTGGCTACTCCACTGCCTCTTCCAACCTGTCCTACTGCTGCACTTGCCTCCCCCTCTGAAGCCCTGTCCTCAGTAGGCTTAGCCAACCAGGTGGGGTCAGTCACCTCATCGTCCAGCAGCTCTTCCTCCGAATCCTCTGTGCGCTCCTTCCTCGGACTTACTGCCCTTACTACTACCGCACAGACCACTGTGTCTCATCATCCTCATCCACGAAAAGCTCTTGATACAGTTGCTGGAAGTCCCCAGCCTCATCACCCGGACTCTGGGAACTTTCCAAAGGTTGGACATCGGTCATGACAAACTCCTCAGGTGAGAGAGGAACCATTTTTTCCCACTCATGGCAGGGACCCGAGAACAGTTCCTGGGAGTCTGCCTGCCCAGAATATGTCATTTTCATGGAGTGAGGAGGCTGGGAGGAAGGAGGAGCAGCCAGAGGATTCAGAGTTGCAGTCCCTAGGCCGGGAGTAGTGGACTGCGTAGAAGACTGGGTGGTCGATACATTGCTGGATGCATTATCTTGTATGTGCAACATAAGGGAGAGCTTGCATTATAGAGATTAGAGATGAGCGAGCACCCAAATGCTCGGGTGCTCGTTACTCGGGACGAACTTTTCGCGATGCTCGAGGGTTCGTTTCGAGTAACGAACCCCATTGAAGTCAATGGGTGACCCGAGCATTTTTGTATATCGCCGATGCTCACTAAGGTTTTCGTTTGTGAAAATCTGGGCAATTCAAGAAAGTGATGGGAACGACACAGCAACAGATAGGGCAGGCGAGGGGCTACATGTTGGGCTGCATCTCAAGTTCCCAGGTCCCACTATTAAGCCACAATAGCTGCAAGAGTGCCCCCCCCCCCCCCGCACTGTCAGCATAAAGATCGTTCTCCTCTGCCATACAGCAGGGTCCACTGAAAGCAATGGGCTGCCAGCGATCGCGGGATGAATTGTCGGGAAGGGCGTATAAGGTGACTGTTGGGGGGTCGTCTAATACGCCCCGTCGCCTTATACACCGGTATATATTTTTATTGTAACACATTTCTGGATGAATTGCAGGGAAGGGCTTATATATTTAAGCCCTTCCCGACAATTCATCCTGCGCTCGCCGGCAGCCCATTGCTTTCAGTGGAACCTGCTGTATTGCTGGCTCCATTGAATTCAATGGCCAAACATCGTTCTTCTCTGCCACAGCTGTTACAGCTGTGGCAGAGACGAATGATTTGTCTTCTATATGTTCTCAATGGGGTAGGCGCTGCTGCCGCCGGCCCCATTGAGCGCATATAGAGAAGAGAACAGAAATTGCAGATTGCACATAGGTGCGATCTGCGATTTCTATGGCCTAAGAAGGACTGTTGGGGTTCTTGAAGCCTAAAATCACTCCTAACACTCTCCCTATAGCAGCTCCAGCATCAGCAGCACTGTCCCTGATCTCTGTCAGAATGCATCTGTGGCGAGCCGCGGGCGGGCAGATTTTAATACTCGGGTGACACCTAATCTCGCCAGCCACTCACTGCAGGGGGGTGGTATAGGGCTTGAACGTCGCAGGGGGAAGTTATAATGCCTTCCCTGTCTTTCTATTGGCCAGAAAAGCACGCAAATTTCTCAGGGAAGAAAATGAAAGTAACCCGAACACCGCGTGGTACTCGTCACGAGTAACGAGCATCTCGAACACCCTAATACTCGAACGAGTATCAAGCTCGGACGAGTATGCTCGCTCATCTCTAATAGAGATCCTATGGGACCACCAATCCTAATGATATAGGACACCTTATTGGCCCGTTGGTAGAATAGCAATAACCCTAGTGATTAAAGAGAAATAGTTTCATAAAAATATTGCCAGGATGTAGTTCTTATCACATCAGAGTCATAGATGCAAGCCTGGTGAGATCTGAAGCTCATAGATCTGCTTAAGGAAATGTTTCAATCTGATTCTGTGGTTTAATACTCCACTGCTCTGGTGTAGTTATTCATCAATCAACTGCTCGTTCATCAATCAGCTGGCGCGGCGCGTTTCTCTGTTCTAATGATGAACAGTTCATCAGGACCTGTTTGCCAGATAGGCTAAGAGATATAGTGTGTGATACTCAGAGCTTGAAGAAATCACTGCAATGATAGTTCTTGTCAAATATTGGTGGTGTAGGTGAAACAAACGGCACTTATAGGTGAATAGTGGGTAGAGAATAGACACCTAGATTGTCGTATAGACTGAGCCACCTATACTTGGCTGCTAATGAGCTGTAATACTTGGCTGCAGGGTATATAGCTGCAGTTGCCTTTGATGTAAAGCAAAAGAAGCCCAGCCCTGACTCACACGTGGATAGATGGCCCAATATTGCCAAGGTGTTCAGAGAGAGGCCAGCACAAATTTGGTTAAAGATAGAGAAGATAGATAAATAGATAAAAGTGTTGTCTAAGCTCCAGCTAGAGAAGTGGGTCAACTCTACAACGAAGGCAGAGTGCCCCTGACTATTGCTCTATGAACAAAGGAGCCAAGTAATGAGGATATAGCAAAAAAAAAGTAAAGGAGATATCGCCTGTAGCTCTGATGGTGAGCAACAGGAATGAGAGCTCAGACTGAAAGCCCTGCTACTTGAGGTCTAATTAGACCGCCCATAAGAGGTGTGTCTGCCATCCCAGCCACTCAGGGATGTGTGGGTGTGGCTGTAGATAATTTGGAACGCCTCTGCAATGTCAATGATACCTATAGTGCTGGCCAGAATATTAACCCACTGCGTGCAAATAGGGTATTTATAGTAGAGTGCTATCGGAGTATGATGGTGGCATCCGATTGCCTATAGTGCTTACCGATCATGAGAATATCGTTGTAGTACGGCTCCAGTCGGCAATGCGCTGCATGTAAATAAAGCATATGCGCTTACCATGTCATGGCATAATGACGTCTTGATGCACATCGCATGACCACTCGTCACATGACCGCGGCAGATCGAGCGCCGGTTTATGAATGTAGTGACGCACTCACATCGTGTCATAGGTAATCTGACCGCACATAGTAGCTCCATTAAGAAAACCGGAGTCACATGATCTGCAATACTGTCCCGATCACCCATCTTGAACTCATCTTTGCTGCATAGATCGCTCATAGGAGAAGGCTGATATGGAAATCAAAGGATGAGTGGAGATGGTGAGGATGGTTGATTGGATAATGTATCAACCAACGTTCAGGGGCTGGGGGTAGATGAGGGAAGATTTAAAGCACATATAAGCTTAGACACCTACAATCTCGGTGTGCATACAATAACAGACAAGGCATAATGTATAGTTGAAATCGTATACTTGGAGGTAGGTGCTGCCATTGTCTTCAGACTAAACTAGAGCCTCATGTATACTTGGACTGGGTGCTGCCATTGTCTTCAGACTGAACTAGAGCCTCATGTATACTTGGAGCTGGGTGCTGCCATTGTCTTCAGACTGAACTAGAGCCTCATGTATACTTGGACTGGGTGCTGCCATTGTCTTCAGAGTGAACTAGAGCCTCATGTATACTTGGAGATGGGTGCTGCCATTGTCTTCAGACTGCACTAGAGCCTCATGTATACTTGGAGCTGGGTGCTGCCATTGTCTTCAGACTGAACTGGAGCCTCATGTATGCTTGGAGCTGGGTGCTGCCATTGTCTTCAGACTGAACTAGAGCCTCGTGTATACTTGGAGCTGGGTGCTGCCATTGCCTTCAGACTGAACTAGAGCCTCATGTGTACTTGGAGCTGGGTGCTGCGATTGTCTTCAGACTGAACTGGGGCCTCATGTATGCTTGGAGCTGGGTGCTGCCATTGTATTCAGACTGAACTAGAGCCTCATGTATACTTGGAGCTGGGTGCTGCCATTGTCTTCAGACTGAACTAGAGCCTCATGTATACTTGGAGCAGGGTGCTGGCATTGTCTTCAGACTGAGCTAGAGCCTCATGTATACTTGGAGCTGGGTGCTGCCACTGTCTTCAGACTGAACTAGAGCCTCATGTATACTTGGAGCTGGGTGCTGCCACTGTCTTCAGACTGAGCTAGAGCCTCATGTATACTTGGAGCTGGGTGCTGCCACTGTCTTCAGACTGAACTAGAGCCTCATGTATGCTTGGAGCTGGGTGCTGCCATTGTCTTCAGACTGAACTAGAGCCTCATGTATACTTGGAGCTGGGTGCTACCATTGTCTTCAGACTGAACTAGAGCCTCATGTATACTTGGAGCTGGGTGCTGCCATTGTCTTCAGATGAACTGGAGCCTCATGTATACTTGGAGCTGGGTGCTGCCATTGTCTTCAGATGAACTGGAGCCTCATGTATACTTGGAGCTGGGTGCTGCCATTGTCTTCAGACTGAACTAGAGCCTCATGTATGCTTGGAGCTGGGTGCTGCCATTGTCTTCAGACTGAACTAGAGCCTCATGTGTACTTGGAGCTGGGTGCTGCCATTGTCTTCAGACTGAACTAGAGCCTCATGTATACTTGGAGCTGGGTGCTGCCATTGTCTTCAGACTGAACTAGAGCCTCATGTATACTTGGAGCTGGGTGCTGCCATTGTCTTCAGACTGAACTAGAGCCTCATGTATACTTGGAGCTGGGTGCTGCCATTGTCTTCAGACTGAACTAGAGCCTCATGTATACTTGGAGCTGGGTGCTGCCATTGTCTTCAGACTGAACTAGAGCCTCATGTATACTTGGAGCTGGGTGCTGCCATTGTCTTCAGACTGAACTAGAGCCTCATGTATACTTGGAGCTGGGTGCTGCCATTGTCTTCAGACTGAACTAGAGCCTCATGTATACTTGGAGCTGGGTGCTGCCATCGTCTTCAGACTGAACTAGAGCCTCATGTACACTTGGAGCTGGGTGCTGCCATTGTCTTCAGACTGAACTAGAGCCTCATGTGTACTTGGAGCTGGGTGCTGCCATTGTCTTCAGACTGAACTAGAGCCTCGTGTATACTTGGAGCTGGGTGCTGCCATTGTCTTCAGACTGAACTAGAGCCTCATGTATACTTGGAGCTGGGTGCTGCCATTGTCTTCAGACTGAACTAGAGCCTCATGTATACTTGGAGCTGGGTGCTGCCACTATCTTCAGACTGAACTAGAGCCTCGTGTATACTTGGAGCTGGGTGCTGCCATTGCCTTCAGACTGAACTAGAGCCTCATGTGTACTTGGAGCTTGGTGCTGCCATTGTCTTCAGACTGAACTAGAGCCTCATGTATACTTGGACTGGGTGCTGCCATTGTCTTCAGACTGAACTAGAGCCTCATGTATACTTGGGGCTGGGTGCTGCCATTGTCTTAAGAATCAGTCTTGTTTGTCCGACTTGGTTACTGGTTACTTCAGATTGGGACCTTCTCAGAATGAACAGCTCCATGCACTGATGTTTGTGATACAGATATTCAAGCCATAAATCATATCAGGTATAAAGGACAGGAGAGGGTTCTGGGTAGTCAGAAGCATTGGGACCTGTGATGGGGAACGTCCTCAGATATTGGGTTTCCCAGGAGCCCCCCGTTCTCTGACTTTACGCCGTTGCTTCTCCGGCTGACGCACTAAGCAGATAATCATACCTCAGGCTCTTGGTGATAGGAGCGCGGATGTAACCATAGTTTAAGAATTGGTTACAATATATTTATGGAAAAATCACCTGTTTTTATGTAACTTTGTTTCATTTTTATCATTTATCCAGGCTTAAAATCAGGCTTAAACGAGCATGCTCGCTCATCTCTAGTAAGCACGCTCGCCTCTGCACAGCATATTTGTGCAGTGTCTGCGCTTAGCTCTGTCGGTTCTGCCAGTGCACACAGACTTCTATGGGCCGTTAGTGCGCAAATACGCAGGGAAACAGAGCAGGTCATATTTTTTCTCACGAGTGAAAAACGTGCGCAAAACCCCCGCAGACGTGATCGGTGCTATTGTCCGCACATCGTGTGTGTATATTTTACGGTAGTATATAGCAGCCCGTATAACCATTACTGCTCTCTTACAGATGACTTGGTGGAGACGGACGTGGAAGATGGCGAAGCTACGTACGAGAACGTAAGCGGTGCAGCACCGCCAAGATGCAGAACCAAACCCCCGGAGCGACCCGCTGCGCCACAGGAGCCGCTCCGGACAGGTAGTAGACGGCATGGCGGTATCTGTCTGTACAGTACAGTATAGGGGTGGTACATGGGTGTTATATACAGTCTGTATAGTATAGGGGCGGTACATGTGTGCTATATACAGTCTGTACAGTATAGGGGCAGTACATGTGTGTTATATACAGTCTGTATAGTATAGGGCCATACATAGGTATTATATACAGTCTGCATAGTATAGGGGTGGTTTATGGGTATTATATACAGTCTGTATAGTATAGGGCCGTACATGGGTGTTATATACAGTCTGTATAGTATAGGGCCGTACATGGGTGTTATATACAGTCTGTATAGTATAGGGGCAGTACATGTGTGTTATATACAGTCTGTATAGTATAGGGCCGTACATGGGTGTTATATACAGTCTGTATAGTATAGGGGCGGTACATGTGTGTTATATACAGTCTGTATAGTATTGGGGCAGTACATGGGTGTTATATACAGTCTGTATAGTATTGGGGCAGTACATGGGTGTTATATACAGTCTGTATAGTGTAGGGCAGTACATGGGTGTTATATACAGTCTCTATAATATAGGGCGGTACATGGTGTTATATACAGTCTGTATAGTATAGGGGCGGTACATGTGTGTTATATACAGTCTGTATAGTATAGGGCCGTACATGGGTGTTATATACAGTCTCTATAGTATAGGGGCGGTACATGTGTGTTATATACAGTCAGTATAGTATAAGGGCGGCACATGGGTGTTATATACAGTCTGTATAGTATAGGGGCGGTACATGGGTGTTATATACAGTCTGTATAGTATAGGGCTGTACATGGGTGTTATATACAGTCTCTATAGTATAGGGGTGGTACATGTGTGTTATATACAGTCAGTATAGTATAAGGGCGGCACATGTGTGTTATATACAGTCAGTATAGTATAAGGGCGGCACATGGGTGTTATATACAGTCTGTATAGTATAGGGGTGGTACATGGGTGTTATATACAGTCTGTATAGTATAGGGGTGGTTTATGGGTGTTATATACAGTTTGTATAGTATAGGGCCGGTACATGGGTGTTATATATAGTCTGTGTTGTAATAGGGGCGGTACATGGGTATTATATACAGTCTGTATAGTATACGGCCGATACATGGGTGTTATATATAGTCTGTGTTGTATAAGGGCGGTACATGGGTATCATATACAGTCTGTATAGTATAGGGCCGGTACATGGGTGTTATATATAGTCTGTGTTGTATAAGGGCAGTACATGGGTGTTATATACAGTCTGTATAGTATTGGGGCAGTACATGTGTGTTATATACAGTCTGCATAGTATAGGGGGTGGAGTAGTGCAGTACAGATAAGGGCCTGCAGAGGGCTGCAGACAGGACTTCTGGTTCGAGGGTTAAGGCCGCCTGCAGACGGGCGGAAATCCCGCGGCGTTATGTGCCACGGGATTTCTGCCACTGAAAGTTTGGATAGGAGTGCATTACAATACGCACTCCTATGCAGACGGCCGCGGTTTGGCCACGCGAAATGTCGCGCGGCAAACAAACCGCGGCATGTCCTATTTTTGTGCGGGGCTCGCACTCACCCGTCCGCCGGCTCCGGTCTGCGCATGCGCCGGCTGCGCGGCAGCCGGCACATGAAAGAGCCGGGGCCGCCAGGCGTGGGTGAGTACGCGCTCGTCACTGCAGGCTCTCGGGTCGGGTCCCGCGGCGAGAATTCTCGCCGCCGGATCCGACCAGCTCGTGTGCAGGCAGCCTAACACAAAGGGGTGGAGCAGAAACTAGAAAATGGCCAGTTCCTGCCAGAATCAGGTTAGAGAGGGAGAGGACCAGTGCAGCAGAGCGGAGGTGCTGCTGGCCTAGCAAAGGCCAGAGTCCGACAGGGATGACAACCCTGGACTCACACTGAAGCTGAAAGAGATGTTGGCTGAGAGAGCCAGATTCGTGGAGCTGCAAGGGCTGCTAGCCCAGGGTCTAGGGCAGACCAGGAGTCTGACCGGGAAGACGACCCTAAACTCTACACCCTGGTGGGGTGCTCATATGGACTGTGTAGTTCGTTATATGATGTGCTGTGATGAATAAAGGCTGGCAGGAGCCAGATAAAGAAATCCACATCTCCTGAGCAGTTATTACACATGTGGTGCGCCATTTCTATATGAGAGGTCTTCCGAAGCAAGTGTACCCCGCTTGCTACATGGGGGGTACATGGGTGTTATATACAGTCTGTATAGTATAGGGCCGGAATATGGGTGTTATATACAGTCTGTAAAATACAGGGGCGGTACATGGGTGTTATATACTGTCCGTATAGTATATGGGTGGTACATGGGTGTTATATACTGTCCGGATAGTATAGGGGTGGTGCATGTGTGTTATATTCTGTCCGTATAGTATAGGGGTGGTACATGGGTGTTATATACTGTCTGTATAGTATAGGGGTGGTACATGTGTGTTATTTACAGTCTGTATAGTATGGGGGGTACATATGTGTTATATACTGTCCGTATAGTATAGCGGTGGTACATGTTTGTTATTTGCAGTCTGTATAGTACAGGGGTGGTACATGTGTATTATATACTGTCCGTATAGTATAGGGGCAGTACATGGGTGTTATTTACAGTCTGTATAGTATGGGGGGTACATATGTGTTATATACTGTCCGTATAGTATAGCGGTGGTACATGTTTGTTATTTGCAGTCTGTATAGTACAGGGGTGGTACATGTGTATTATATACTGTCCGTATAGTATAGGGGCAGTACATGGGTGTTATTTACAGTCTGTATAGTATGGGGGGTACATATGTGTTATATACTGTCCGTATAGTATAGCGGTGGTACATGTTTGTTATTTGCAGTCTGTATAGTACAGGGGTGGTACATGTGTATTATATACTGTCTGTATAGTATAGGGGCAGTACATGGGTGTTATTTACAGTCTGTATAGTATAGGGGTGGTACATATTTGCTGTATACTGTCCGTATAGTATAGGGGTGGTACATGTGTTATTTACAGTCTGTATAGTATAGGGCCGGTACATGTGTGTGTTATATACAGTTTGTACAATACAGGGGCCATACATGTCTGTTATATACAGTGTGTATAGTATAGGGGTGCTACATGTGTATTATATACAGTGTGTATAGTATAGGGGCGCTACATGTGTATTATATACAGTCTGCACTATACAGCGGCGGTACATGTCTGTTATATGCAGTGTGTATTGTATAGGGGCGGTACGTCTGTGTGTGTGTTATATACAGTATGTATAGTATAGGGGCAGTACATGGGTGTTATATACAGTCTTTATAGGATAGGGCTGGTACATGTGTTATATACAGTCTACAATACAGGGGCGGTACATGTGTGTTATATACAGTGGGTCTAGTATAGGGGCGCTACGTGTGTTATATACAGTGTGTATAGTATAGGGGCGCTACATGTGTGTTATATACAGTGTGTATAGTATAGGGGTGCTGCATGTGTATTATATACAGTGTGTATAGTATAGTGGCTGTACACGTGTTATGTAGAGTGTGTTTAGTATATGCATGGTACATGTGTGTTATATACAGTGTGTATAGTATAGGGGTGCTGCATGTGTATTATATACAGTCTGTATAGTATAGTGGCTGTACACGTGTTATATACAGTGTGTATAGTATATGCATGGTACATGTGTATTATATACAGTGTGTATAGTATAGGGGCGCTACATGTGTGTTATATACAGTGTGTATAGTATAGGGGTGCTGCATGTGTATTATATACAGTATGTATAGTATAGTGGCTGTACATGTGTATTATGTACAGTGTGTATAGTATATGCATGGTACTGGCGTCACGTGACAACACTGTTAGTACTAATTACCATCGTTTACATCTGCCTGTTCTTTTTGCACTGCACATGACCGAGCTGGGCCACGTTCTGCCATTGTCAGGGAGAGATCAGAGCCACCTGTGACAGCCATCTTGAGAACCCCTTTGTCTCCTCCGCATTACCAGGCCTCCTGTTTGGATGCCACAAAAGCCTTGGCGTCATGAACAGGATGATGCCTCTGTGCCGCACAGGTTGGAAGGGCCAGTAAAGGACTTTTTGATTACGCTAGCAACTTCACTTGGGACACAAAGTATGTTCAGAAAATGCGCTACAAGATGAGATAGGAATATGTAGTGTTGCCTGGAAAGGGGACTTACTGGACATTCCTGCTATGACCGAGGATGCAGGTACAAAAAGGGAGGTTTAAGATGCCACCCAGGTAACCCTTCTTACCTGCCACAAAAAGCCCGTGAGTTGTGAGAGAAAAGTAGAGGGGAGGGAAACCCCCACTGTGGAGCTGCAAGAGGGAGGAGCCAGGAGCCACCCTGAGGCGGAGTCAGCAGTGCGCTCAGAGGACTCCGAACAGTGCGTTGGAGTTAGAGGAACCTCAAATGATTGGCAGTGAGGACTCGGAAGATATGCAAGGTGTGCCATCCGGCTATACACCTGCAAACATCCATAGTACTTTGGGGAAGAGAAGGAGATACAGGACCTTTTGCCCTTCATCGTAGACAGGCAGGGAAAACCGTCTGACAGAAAGAATCAGCATCCCCTCTCATCAAAACACCCTCATTCCTCAAATAGTGCCAAGGGCTCCATATCTGTGTAGATTAATCATGAGCACCCTTAGACCAACTAGATAGTTCTTCGCTCTTAGACCAACTAAATAGTTCTTCGCTCTTAGACCAACTAGATAGTTCTTCCATGTTGAAGATAAGGTCACCCTTCTCTCTCCATTGTGTCAGTGACGGGGGAGTTTTTTTGGAGTCAATGAAGAGGTAGCCACATCTAAAAGGAAGGCAATTAGTTTGTGCTTTACCGGATGACAGGTAGCGGAGGGTTTCCATAGGAAGAACATCTCAGGTGTAACCATTAGGTTTGGGAAATTGTCCTCAATACTCTCTCTGCCCCCTTCCAAAAAGGTGTCAGTATCGGACATTCCCACTAAATATGTAGATATGAGCTTGCTTCTGTGTTACACCTTCAGCATTTGCCATGAGAAGCCGATTTGTATGCATAGAGCCCTTTCGATGTGCGTCTGAGGTCTGGTTGTTTTGTACTGCTTGAGAAAATCCCCAAACACTCTAGTCACATAAGCCTTCTGCAGGAAGGAGAGGGTAAGGAGAGGGTCTGGTCAGGCACAAGGGTTTGTAGTGTAACCAAAGGCGGTTTATGAGAAAGTACCTGCAGGTCACCTACATTAATACCCACTCATTCCTTCCAAATGCTAGTGGTGCACAAGTTAGATACAGTGTCTAGAAGCTTATAAATACCCCCAATGGGGTGATTGGTGAAGGCCTAGGAGCCAGCACCTCTTTTAGTCCGTCCAAGGTCTCGCAGGGTCCCCTGATCAAGGAATTGAAGCCCTTAGATCTGTATTTGCTCTTTGAAGGAAACCAAAAGTCGGCTATCAGGGTATCTCCGTATGAGCCCGCTTCTATTTCCAGATAAATGTTGTGGTTACCTTTTCAGTTGTATTTCTGGTTCCATTTGTATTGTTAGTTGTGTCAGGTCATCACTTCACGGGCTCCTATGGAGATAATCAGGGCCCAGGAAGAAGACTGTGGGGCCGCCTTTATCGAGGCAATGACTCCGCTCCTAGGCAGGGACCCTTCACCCTGCCTGCTAGGCTAGGGCTAGGCCTCCTTCTCCTTGGAGTGGTGCTACTGATTAGCACAGCGTGGTGTGCCTCTATTTCTCGCAGTGTGTACGTTACCTGACGCCATGCTGAGCGTAGTATTCTTGCTCCGCACAGGCTTTTCATCTGGTTTACGTTCTTCTGCTGTGGTGGGCACTGTTTTTCAGTGCATAGTATTAGCAACTGCAGTGTTGTGAACGTCACCCTGCATCCACGTGGAGTGTGGTGCTTGCGTGCCGCAAGGACGTGACAACCTGATCCCTGACCGGTAGGGCCAGGTCCATCCAATAACCAATCTGGATGGCCCTGTAGTAATCATAGATACTAGGGAGGTCAATGCCCATCTCTAAGCCGGTCCTAACCATTAGGCTATAGGCCAGTCTGGGTGTCCTCTCTCTCTCCAGACAAACCCTGAGAAAGCTGAACAAAGAGATTGAAAAAACCTCACATGAAGATGGATGGGGAGCGTCCGAATCTTATAAAGAACTATTGGAAGCACGTACGATTTCAATATATCTATCCTGCCAAACCAGGATATGAAAGGCAGGGGATACTGTCGCACAGGGGCGTACCTAAGGGGTCAGGGGCTCGGGTGAAAAAGTTCAGCTCGGGGCCCCCCCTTGGGCCTCCACCCCACACTCCCCCGTACCCATACCTAGATCGTGCTGCATACATGATCTCCCCCTTGGCGTGATTTTTCCAAACATGATGCATTTCCTTAACATGATAATTTGTTTGTAGCCCCGCAGGCCGCTCTCACAAACACTGCTTTTTACCGCTATTAGCGCGGTGTCCCAAGCGCCGTACTAACCGCGGTACAACACTCCCAGAGCTTTTAATGAGCTTACTTAAACCTGCGCTCGAACACGGTGTTTCTAACGCTGTGATTTTCGAGAGCTGTCTGTTCTATTTTTGCGTTGTTGTGGTTTTTAACACATCTCATCACCCATCACAATGATGGGGTGCATTAAAAAGCACCGTCAGACGCTGTAACCTGTGTTCAAAAACGCTGCTCGAAATCCTGGTAAAAATGCCACGATTTCAAGCTGCGTTTTCTGAACACGTGTCTATCTATCTATATACTATCTATCTATCTCATATCTATCTATATACTATATATCTATCCCATATCTATCTATCTATATACTATCTATCTGCTATCTGTATACTATCTATCTATTCATCCATCTATCTATACACTATCTATACACTATCTATCTATCTCATATCTATCTATCTATCTATCTATCTATCTATCTATCTATCTATCTATCTATCTATCTATCTATCTCATATCTATCTATACACTATCTATCTATCTCATATCTATACACTAGCTATCTCATATCTATCTATACACTATCTATCTATACACTATCTATCTATCTATCCCATATTTATCTATATACTATCTATCTATGCCATATCTATCTATATACACTACCGTTCAAAAGTTTGGGGTCACATTGAAATGTCCTTATTTTTGAAGGAAAAGCACTGTACTTTTCAATGAAGATAACTTTAAACTAGTCCTAACTTTAAACAAATGCACTCTATACATTGCTAATGTGGTAAATGACTATTCTAGCTGCAAATGCCTGGTTTTTTGTGCAAAATCTACAAAGGTGAATAGAGGCCCATTTCCAGCAACTATCACTCCAGTGTTCAAATGGTACAATGTGGTTGCTCATTGGCTCAGAAGGCTAATGGATGATTAGAAAACCCTTGTGCAATCATGTTCACACATCTGAAAACAGTCTAGCTCGTTACAGAAGCTACAAAACTGACCTTCCTGTGAGCAGATTGAGTTTCTGGAGCATCACATTTGTGGGGTCAATTAAACGCTCAAAATGGCCAGAAAAAGAGAACTTTCATCTGAAACTCGACAGTCTATTCTTGTTCTTAGAAATGAAGGCTATTCCATGCGAGAAATTGCTAAGAAATTGAAGATTTCCTACAACGGTGTGTACTACTCCCTTCAGAGGACAGCACAAACAGGCTCTAACCAGAGTAGAAAAAGAAGTGGGAGGCCGCGTTGCACAACTAAGCAAGAAGATAAGCACATTAGAGTCTCTAGTTTGAGAAACAGACGCCTCACAGGTACCCAACTGGCATCTTCATTAAATAGTACCCGCAAAACACCAGTGTCAACATCTACAGTGAAGAGGCGGCTGCGGGATTTTGGGCTTCAGGGCAGAGTGGCAAAGAAAAAGCCATATTTGAGACTGGCCAATAAAAGAAAAAGATTAAGATGGGCAAAAGAACACAGACATTGGACAGAGGAAGACTGGAAAAAAGTGTTGTGGACGGATGAATCCAAGTTTGAGGTGTTTGGATCACAAAGAAGAACGTTTGTGAGACGCAGAACAAATGAAAAGATGCTGGAAGAATGCCTGACGCCATCTGTTAAGCATGGTGGAGGTAATGTGATGGTCTGGGGTTGCTTTGGTGCTGGTAAGGTGGGAGATTTGTACAGGGTAAAAGGGATTCTGAATAAGGAAGGCTATCACTCCATTTTGCAACGCCATGCCATACCCAGTGGACAGCGCTTGATTGGAACCAATTTCATCCTACAACAGGACAATGACCCTAAACACACCTCCAAATTGTGCAAGAACTATTTACAGCAGAAGCAGACAGCTGGTATTCTATCGGTAATGGAGTGGCCAGCGCAGTCACCAGATCTGAACCCCATTGAGCTGTTGTGGGAGCAGCTTGACCGTATGGTACGCCAGAAGTGCCCATCCAACCAATCCAACTTGTGGGAGATGCTTCTAGAAGCGTGGGGTGCAATTTCACAAGCTTACCTCAACAAATTACCAGCTAGAATGTCAAAGGTGTGCAATGCTGGAATTGCTGCAAAAGGAGGATTCTTTGACGAAAGCAAAGTTTGATGTAAAAACAATGTTATTTCAGATACAAATCATTATTTCTAACCTTGTCAATGTCTTGGCTCTATTTTCTATTCATTTCACAACGCATGGTGGTGAATAAGTGGGACTTTTCATGGAAAACACAAAATTGTTTGGGTGACCCCAAACTTTTGAACGGTAGTGTACTAGCTATCTATATACTATCTATCTATCTATCTATCTATCTGCTATCTATATACTATATATGTATCCTATATCTATCTATATACTATCTATGTATCCCATATCTATCTATATACTATCATCCATCTATATACTATGCATCTATCTCATATCTATCTATCTACTCTCTATACACGATCTATCTATATACTATCTATACACGATCTATCTATATACTATCTATACACTATCTATCTATATACTATATCTTTACACTATCTAGCTATACATTATCTATCTCATATCTATCTATACACTATCTATCTCATATTTATCTATATACTATCTATCTATCTGCTATCTATATACCATCTATCTATTCATCCATCTATCTATACACTATCTATCTATCTATATACTATCTATTCATCTATCTATATACTATCTATCTATCTCATATGAGATAGATAGTATATAGATAGCAGATAGATAGTATATAGATAGATGGATGAATAGATACATAGTATATAGATAGATATGGGATAGCTAGATAGTATATAGATAGATATGGGATAGATAGATAGTATATAGATAAATATGGGATAGATAGATAGTATATAGATAGATAGATAGATAGTATGTATATATAGATAGATAGATAGCAGATAGATAGATAGCAGATAGATAGATAGTATATAGATAGATAGTATATAGATAGCAGATAGATAGATATGAGATAGATGCATAGTATATAGATAGATTGTATATAGATAGATTGTATATGGATAGATAGATGGATAGATGGATAGATAGATAGATAGATAGATAGATAGATAGATAGATAGATAGATAGATAGATAGATAGATAGATATGGGATAGATAGATAGACAGTATATAGATAGATATGGGATAGTTAGATAGATAGTATATAGATAGATATAGGATAGATAGATAGATAGTATATAGATAGTATATAGATAGCAGATAGATAGATATGAGCTAGGATAGGATATAGAAAGATAGATACAAGTATATAGATAGTATATAGATAAAGGAGGGAGGGAGACAGACACACACACACATATGCACTTACCCCAGGGCCCGGTCCACTTCTCCTTCATGTGACAGCAGCAGCAAGCCAGCAACTCAGAAGCTTCCCGTTCAGCAGGAAGCAGGGGGCAGCACATGATCCCTGTGCTCTGCCGCCCCATGTGACTTCTTCCCTCCTCCCCTGAAAATTTTGCTGCAGTCAGAACCGCCAGCGATTAATGCACTAAATGTGCATGTTGGTATTGCAGAGGGCGGCCTCGGGGCCCCCTGAGCGTGGGGGCCGGGTCGCCATGGCGACCCCAGCACCCCCTGACGCTACGCCTATGCTGCCGCAGAAGGCGCTTTACCTGAGCTAAAAGGGGCTGCAAGTAAGGTAGGAATAGGTCTTCTGCTTTCTTGGTAAGCCTGACTCCCAGGTAGTTCAATGACGTCTCTGACTAAGAGAAAGGGGAACAAGCCTTCAGAGCTCTACAGCGGGCTGCAGGAATGGATACATTTAGGACCGTGGATTTTGAAAACTTAACTTTGAAGTTGGATATGAACCCCTCCCGCTGGTTTCACAATGGAATCAGAAACGGAAGAGCCCACGCGCCTGTTGGGACCTAGCGGTGTGGAGGACTAAAGAAGGACACTTGGACACTTTATTTTTGTTGTTGGACTTCTAAGCTACAGGTATAATTTGAGATTTTTCTTCAGATTTTTTGCAGTAATATAGCATGGTTTCCTTATTTTTTTTATTCCACGTGGTAATATGGGGCTTTAAAGTTAAACTCCACATGGACTGTTATTGCACTAAGTTCCAGTGTGTTTTTCTGCGCATTGTTTGCTTAATTTGCCTAATGATATTTAGTATCATTCTTATGTTAGTGTGGGGAGTGCTTAATGAATATTTTTGAATGAGAGTGCATGAGATTTATAGTAACGTTATAAGTAAAAGTACAGGAGTGGAGTTAGGAGAGCCTTATAGTGCAGACCGGGGGTATTGTTCCAATGGGATTTAGTCTAATGTGAATAAATGTCTAGAGAGGAAGGTGTGCTGAGGCCCATTTAGACACAACGATTATTGCTCAAAATTTGCTCAAAAGCCATCCCATGAGCGATAATCGTTGTATGTAACTGCATTGACATCCTGCAGTTTTCGTTCTCCCGTCGCTCATCATTGTCTCTCATTGTTGTCTCTCAGCCTGCTGACGATGAGCCTTATCATAGTAACATAGTTCGTAAGGCTGAATGAAGACAATGTTCATCTAGTCCAGCCTGTCTAGCCTCCTGTTTTGTTGATCCAGAGGAAGGCAAAAAAAACCCCCAAGAGCAGAAGCCAAATAGCCGTTTTGGGGAAAAAAATTCCTTCCCGACTCCCTAATGGCAATCAGACATATCAGGAATTCACAGCGGGATACAGCGGATACTATTGTAATGTCTGGGCTCTTGCGGTGTGACGTTGGTGGTAGTCAGGGAGACCTTGCAATGCTCTACTAGGAGCAGGCACAGGAATTCACTTTGACAACTCTGTAGGTAACAAGTCTCCTATATGGAGAGTGTAAATTGGATGCTGGGTTGCAGCGACGCTGCTGTTACGGCACTCTGCCCCCCGAGCGCCAGGTGGGGTGCCCTGAACTTACCGCACCCACTGTCCCTGCCTACTTGCCTCGGCCCTGGCTAACCCCAGGCGGACAACTGGACGGCGGTCCCTACCCTGGCTAGGGACCTGGCGACTGCTCAAGATGGATCTAACTAGTAGGGGACAGAGTGCCGACAGAAAGGCAGATGGAAATGACCGACAGAAAATGCAGAGCAAAAGCAAAGCTGGAGAAAAGGAGCTGACAAACAAACTAGAGGCTGAACTGAGACTAGCTACAGACAGGACCTACTAGACGCTGACAGAACCAATAACTGGCAGTGAGCTCAGGACACTGCCAGCCTTATAAGTACAAGACTCCGCCCCGGGGAGGAGAGTGGGAGGAGCCAGCTCCCCCACTACTGCACAAGAGAGGTGGAGGAGTGCGGGCGGCGCCCTACGGGCGGACACGCCGCCGCACGCCAGCCGCTCCACGTCGTCGGGAGAGCCCCGACGTCAGAGCTCCAGGACGCCGGAGCCGACGCCGGAGCGGCGCGCGCTGACCGCGGGACCCTGCGCCTCCCTGCATGGTAACAGCTGCCCCCTAGCTCTGCCTACTACTACTTTCTGTATATGTAACTGGTATAAGAGATATGATGAACCAACAAGTATAAGCTTATAATAAGACTGCCTACCTAGTATTTAAGAATCTGTTGTGATGTCACAAGTCCGTCTAGGTTTGAGAACCTTTATGTCTCCTAGACTCATTTGTGTCGACACTGAATAAATGTTTGTTCATTTCCTATGTCCCTGGGTATCGTATTGGATGTCGGCTCCTATTTCATTACCAGCAAGAGAAAGTCATCTTGTAGATATGAGACCTTTTTATGGCTAACAAAAATACATGATGTAACGAGCTTGCAAACTTCTCAGGTTCTTCTTCACCAAAATGGAATAGATCTGAAGAGGCATGAATATTTATACATACTTATGATAGGGCAAATACATGGAATAAACTGAATATAAGGAATTATTATATAAGGAATAAACGGTCTTTAGTGTACAGGAGGCTTCTGTGGCCGTGAAGACTTCAGCGCTGGCATCAGTGTATGCCCACCTGACCGGATTACGGCACTAGATGCTGTGCTGACTCACCCAGGGACCACAGCTTGGGCTCGGGCGCTCTCGCTCATGGCTGCAGGCTTGCTCATGGCTCTGGCAGGAAGAAGGACCTTCCAAGAGTCCTTCCTCACAATGGCTCACCCGTAGCATACCTTCTCCATACTCCACTTCCTAGCTTCTCCCCACCACATCCCGCACTGCACGTACCTTTGCTCTGCCTGATTTCCCGCAGTCACTGCACACTTCCCGTCTTCCTGTATGGGGCCCTTTCTTCTCTCCCTCTACTGTCCAATCACTGGCTCCCTCTCTGTCACACCACTGTCTATCAGCCAATCCCAAAAACCTTCACACGGCAGACTGGCCAATGAGAAATGGGGCTGCCAGCAACCAATAGTAAGGGTTTATTGGACCCTGTTGCTATTCAGATTTCCCTTCACTTTATGGGCAATACATTTAACCCATTGTGAAATACAGGTGACTGCTTGAACCACCTCACCACAGGGACAGCTTTATGTTGGACTATTCTGGGTCACTACACCAAGACAGATCTATATGGTACCAGGCAGACTCCACTGACCATAATAGGGTCCATCCACTTCCACTCAGCCCCCCCAGCATATTCAGGGTGAAGGAGATGTCGCTAGAGATGTGGAGGGTGATAGTGATGGTGATGTAGGCTCTCCTGGACTCTGGTATATTATAGGGTATTATCCGTACATACTATAAGGTTACCTATAAACATCCGTACATCGTTGAGTATCATTGTCTGTTCTTTGTCTCCTTAGGACTTTGGGCCCGGACTTCCCTCCTGTCGCTGCTCCACTTACTGCTTTCTCTCATGTTAGTGGCCTCCACTATTGGACTGGCGGTGAAGTGTAAGTGATGCCGGGAATGATGCATTGTGGGTAATCTTCAGGGTTGAGCACATCATTGGGTAGGAATAGTACATAGGACTCTGGTGTACTGGTACTTTGGGGATCAGGTCACACTTGCATCATAAAGAGATTTTTTTTGTGATCTAACCCAGGAAAGGATGAGAAACAGATCTGTCTCATTCTCCTCCCTCCAGGCTCCACGCTGGGTCACCGCTAAAAAGTTCTTCCTCCGTCTTCCACATGGTGCTCCTTTGCTTAAAGGAGATGTCTCGAGGAAGCAGTTAAATTTTTTTTTTGCCCAGTCCCCCCCATTAAGTACACATTACTAAGCCCCCCTGTAAATGACATTTCTAGCTGGTTTGTACTTACCGTTCCAGCGTTTCAGCAACTTATAAAAGTTTTCTCAAGATGGCCGCCGGCTCTTTCCCCGTCGCTCGCTGCAGCCCGACGTGCGCGCTCCCGAGACGCCGTCAGCTGTGTCTCCATGGCAACCGGACGCATCGCAGCCGCCGACCAGACGCCCCGCAGCCGCCGACCAGACGCCCACCGCCAGGCAGCAGGTAAGGCGCTAGCCCCCGGCTCCCCAGCGCTAGACCCTCAGCCCAGGTGAAGGCCCCGGAGCCCAGCGCTAGGTTCCGGAGCCCAGCGCTAGTTCCCCCGGCCTAGCGGCAGCCCCCCCCCGGCCTAGCGACAGCCCCCCCCGGCCTAGCGACAGCCCCCCCGGCCTAGCGCTAGTTCCCCCATCGCAGCGACAGCCCCCCCCCGGCGCAGCGCTAGTTCCCCCGGCGCAGCGCTAGTTCCCCCCCCGACCCATCACTTACCTGGGACGCTTCTCGGGGCTGCTGGGCTGGGCTGGGCTGGGCTTCTCCGCTGGGCAGCTCCAGTTTCTGCACCTTCCTCTAACAGAGGAAGGTGCAGAATGGCCGCTGCAGCGCGCTCCCGAGCAGTGACAGCTCGTCTGCGCATGCGCAGAAGAGCTGTAGCGGGGAGCACACTGAAGCGGCTCGTGCTGAATAGAGAAGACCGGACTGCGCAAGCGCGTCTAAAAAAGCAAGCTGCCGGCGAATTTAGACGGAACCATGGAGACGAGGACGCTAGCAACGGAGCAGGTAAGTGGAATAACTTCTGTATGGCTCATATTTAATGCACAATGTACATTACAAAGTGCATTAATATGGCCATACGGAAGTGTATAACCCCACTTGGTTTCGCGAGACCACCCCTTTAAGTCCTCTCTCTTCCTTCTTCCTCTATTCTAACTCGCCTCCCACTTCCTCTCCTAACTCCACCTATTTCCCACTATGCTCACTCCCACTTAACCCTTTTGATCCCTGCCCCCCAGTCCCCTGCATCTACATTATGCATTTTGCTGCATGCAATATTTTTTTAATTGTTTTATAAATATTTACAAAGCCTCCTTCTCCTCATTAATATTATTAAAAATTCTAAACATGTCAGTAATTTTTCTTTCCTTTTTTGTTTTAGTTCCAGTAGAGACTTTACCAAGTAATTACCTCATCACTCCTACAATACACTGCAATCCCCTGTACTACAGTATATTATGCTACCACAATACAACTTGCCTCTGTCATTAGGAGTACTAAACATGGCAGACCTGGATGCATAGAATTGCCATGATATCCTCTTGGCACCCCCATGATTGTGTTGTAGGGGGTGATGGGATGACATGAGGAGCACCCAGCCTGTCTGGGCACTCAGCTGGCACCTGCCTGTAGTGATAAACCCCCGCAACCTTTGAACTTTTAGATTTACCTGTCTGAGAATAGAGGAAATGAGAACAACTTATTACTCAGTGTGAGAATGACCTGTGCGCCCCTCGGGTCACTTTCATGCCCAGTGCAGCGGCTCAGCACCCATTCAATCTGGTTGACTACTAGTAATACCCTCCTGTCTCATTACTGATATTTACTGACAGGTGAACCAGAACTTATCAGATATCAATGTATAAGCGAGGGGCCATAGATGATGTCGTCCTGTCATTTACATGTTCTATTCTTGTGGGTAGGTGGGAGGGTCATAGATGATGTCATCATGCCATTCACATGTCCTATTCCTGTGGGTAGGTGGGAGGGTCATAGATGATGTCATCATGTCATTTACATGTTCTATTGTGGGAGGATCATAGATGATATCGTCATTTCATTTATGTCAGATTCTTGTGGGAGGGTCATAGATGATGTCATCATGCCATTCACATGTCCTATTCCTTTGGGTACGTGGGAGGGTTATTGATGATGTCATCATGTCATTTACATATCAGTGATTCCTTCATTTCCAGATATGGATGTGTCCCATCAGTTCCACCATCTTTCTGTAAATCACACAGAGGTCACGCAGAGGCTTCAGAGGAAGGAGAAGGATTTAGCAGCCGCAGAAAACATTCTGGAAAGTATCCGGAAGGAGACAAAAGAGTTGGTTTGGCATCTTAATACATCATTAGTGGCATATCGGCGGACCTCCAAGGAGTCTACTGATGAGAAGGTGCAGTTGGTCAGGGACAAGGAAGTCCTTAATAAGTCTTTACTGCAGTGTCAGCGGACCTCCAAGGAGTCTACTGATGAGAAGGTGCAGTTGGTCAGTGACAAGGAAGTCCTTAATACGTCTTTACTGCAGTGTCAGCGGACCGCCAAGGAGTCTACTGATGAGAAGGTGCAGTTGGTCAGTGACAAGGAAGTCCTTAATAAGGCTTTACTGCAGTGTCAGCGGACCGCCAAGGAGTCTACTGATGAGATGGAGAGACGTCTGCAAAGTGTAACGGCACAGATGGAAAAACAGCAGAAAGGTACGAGATAAATAACCGGCCGTCATAGTGGATGAAACGGCTCATGATGCAAAGCATTGTGGATGGAAGCCGGTACCGGCATCAGGCGGGGATCAGAGCTACAAGAAAAAGGAGAAGAAAGGGAAAGGCAGAGAAGAAGGAAGAGGGAAGCCAGAGTAGAGGAGGATAAGACAGGGATGTGGGGGCAAGGGTGTTGGGGAGAATGATCAGACTAATGAGTGCAGCTCTGGAGTATAAGGCTGCCTGTCCACGGAAGGGACAGAATATCTCTAGCGATATTCCACTGCAGGAGAGGAGGGGGGAGCACTACAAGGTCCCACAATGAGTCTATGTAAATGATAGGCTCACAGCTGAGAATTGCGCCATGCCACGATTTTAATCACGCGAGCGGAGAATTGCTATGATTCTCCGCTCGTGGACGTCGGGCTGCACTTTCCATAGTTATCCTATGGAAAGTGTGTCATGCGTGTTATCGCCGCGGATCTCGCTATGATATGTTGCCCGTGGACAGGCAGCCTAATACAGGATGTAACTCAGGATCAGTACAGGATAAGTAATGTATGTACACAGTAACTTCACCAGCAGAATAGTGAGTGCAGCTCTAGAGTATAATACAGTATGTAACTCAGGATCAGTACAGGATAAGTAATATATGTACACAGTAACTCCACCAGCAGAATAGTGAGTGCAGCTCTGGGGTATAATACAGGATGTAACTCAGGAGCAGTACAGGATAAGTAATGTATGTACACAGTGACTCCACCAGCAGAATAGTGAGTGCAGCTCTGGGGTATAATACAGGATGTAACTCAGGAACAGTACAGGATAAGTAATGTATGTACACAGTGACTCCACCAGCAGAATAGTGAGTGCAGCTCAGGAGTATAATACAGGATGTAACTCAGGGTCAGTACAGGATAAGTAATGTATGTACACAGTGACTACACCAGCAGAATAGTGAGTGCAGCTCTGGGGTATAATACAGGATGTAACGTGGGAGCAGTACAGGATAAGTAATGTATATACACAGTGACTCCACCAGCAGAATAGTGAGTGCAGCTCAGGGGTATAATACAGGATGTAACTCAGGAACAGTACAGGATAAGTAATGTATGTACACAGTGACTCCACCAGCAGAATAGTGAGTGCAGCTCAGGAGTATAATACAGGATGTAACTCAGGGTCAGTACAGGATAAGTAATGTATGTACACAGTGACTACACCAGCAGAATAGTGAGTGCAGCTCTGGGGTATAGTACAGGATGTAACTCAGGATCAGTACAGGATAAGTAATGTATGTACACAGTGACTCCACCAGCAGAATAGTGAGTGCAGCTCTGGAGTATAATACAGCATGTAACTCAGGAGCAGTACAGGATAAGTAATGTATGTACACAGTGACTCCACCAGCAGAATAGTGAGTGCGGCTCTGGAGTATAATACAGGATGTAACTCGGGCTCAGTACAGGATAAGTAATGTATTTACACAGTGACACCAGCAGAATAGTGAGTGCAGCTCTGAAGTATAATACAGGATGTAACTCAGGATCAGTACAGGATAGGTAATGTATGTACACAGTGACTCCACCAGGAGAATAGTGAGTGCAGCTCAGGAGTATAATACAGGATATAACTCAGGGTCAGTACAGGATAAGTAATGTTTGTACACAGTGACTCCACCAGCAGAATAGTGAGTGCAGCTCAGGAGTATAATACAGGATGTAACTCAGGAGCAGTACAGGATAAGTAATGTATTTACACAGTGACACCAGCAGAATAGTGAGTGCAGCTCTGAAGTATAATACAGGATGTAACTCAGGATCAGTACAGGATAGGTAATGTATGTACACAGTGACTCCACCAGGAGAATAGTGAGTGCAGCTCAGGAGTATAATACTGGATATAACTCAGGGTCAGTACAGGATAAGTAATGTATGTACACAGTGACTCCACCAGCAGAATAGTGAGTGCAGCTCAGGAGTATAATACAGGATGTAACTCAGGGTCAGTACAGGATAAGTAATGTATGTACACAGTGACTACACCAGCAGAATAGTGAGTGCAGCTCTGGGGTATAATACAGCATGTAACTCAGGAGCAGTACAGGATAAGTAATGTATGTACACAGTGACTCCACCAGAAGAATAGTGAGTGCAGCTCTGGGGTATAGTACAGGATGTAACTCAGGATCAGTACAGGATAAGTAATGTATGTACACAGTGACTCCACCAGCAGAATAGTGAGTGCAGCTCTGGAGTATAATACAGGATGTAACTCAGGGTCAGTACAGGATAAGTAATGTATGTACACAGTGACTACACCAGCAGAATAGTGAGTGCAGCTCTGGGGTATAATACAGCATGTAACTCAGGAGCAGTACAGGATAAGTAATGTATGTACACAGTGACTCCACCAGAAGAATAGTGAGTGCAGCTCTGGGGTATAGTACAGGATGTAACTCAGGATCAGTACAGGATAAGTAATGTATGTACACAGTGACTCCACCAGCAGAATAGTGAGTGCAGCTCTGGGGTATAATACAGGATGTAACTCAGGAACAGTACAGGATAAGTAATGTATGTACACAGTGACTCCACCAGCAGAATAGTGAGTGCAGCTCAGGAGTATAATACAGGATGTAACTCAGGGTCAGTACAGGATAAGTAATGTATGTACACAGTGACTACACCAGCAGAATAGTGAGTGCAGCTCTGGGGTATAATACAGGATGTAACGTGGGAGCAGTACAGGATAAGTAATGTATATACACAGTGACTCCACCAGCAGAATAGTGAGTGCAGCTCAGGGGTATAATACAGGATGTAACTCAGGAACAGTACAGGATAAGTAATGTATGTACACAGTGACTCCACCAGCAGAATAGTGAGTGCAGCTCAGGAGTATAATACAGGATGTAACTCAGGGTCAGTACAGGATAAGTAATGTATGTACACAGTGACTACACCAGCAGAATAGTGAGTGCAGCTCTGGGGTATAGTACAGGATGTAACTCAGGATCAGTACAGGATAAGTAATGTATGTACACAGTGACTCCACCAGCAGAATAGTGAGTGCAGCTCTGGAGTATAATACAGCATGTAACTCAGGAGCAGTACAGGATAAGTAATGTATGTACACAGTGACTCCACCAGCAGAATAGTGAGTGCGGCTCTGGAGTATAATACAGGATGTAACTCGGGCTCAGTACAGGATAAGTAATGTATTTACACAGTGACACCAGCAGAATAGTGAGTGCAGCTTCTGGAGTTGGGTGTGTGCTGGTTAAGCTCTGCAACTTCCAGGGTGTGGTCAGAGAAGGAGGTTTTGCTGAGTTTGGATCCCAGAGAAGGTGCACTTTTCTGGGCTTTGTTGGACATGGAGTACCGCACCTCCTCCCCCCGGGGCCACTTGGGGGGAGGGAGGGAAGTGATGGCAATGGCGGCATCAGAGTCTTCCGAAAAAACTTTGCCACGGGTGCCAGAAAAGCCAGCAGCCCGCAAGAAGACAGGAGCTGCTGGAGGTAAGAAGAGACTGGGTCCGGGCCGTGGCTGCAGCAGCGTGGCTCCGTTTGTCAGCACGGCAGCTTCTGACAGCACCGGGAGTGAGATGGTTACGCGCAGCCAGACCCGCAGGAGAGCAGGTGAGCCGCAGATACCGGTAAGCACGGGAATGTGGAGTGACAAAAAGAAGGAGGAATCTGTGATTGAGCTGGCCTCCAGGCTGGCTAAGAACATCACCGACTACAACTTTGCAGGGAAAATGTTGGTGGTACAAAAAGGGAAGCTCCGTGACGCCAAAATGTTACTGGAGCAAAAAGCTTCTAAAGACAAACAGGCAGAAGCCAGGTCAGCGATAAAAAAGTGCAAAGACTGCATAAAGATGTGGGAAGCGGTGAGGGCAAAGATCCTGGAGGAGAGCGGGCCCTTTAAAGAAAAAATTCTGAACGACGACCGGTTTGCTAAGATGGCGGCAAGGTGCAGTGACCACGAGCAGACCGAGTCAAGTGATGGTGAAGCCTCAGATGAAGAGTTTGAGGATGTGCAGGAGACCCTGGAGCAGCCTGTGTGCTCTCAAGACTTGGCACCAACGCCCAGAGGCACTACAAGTCCCAGAGGCAAGCTACCTGAAGAGATTGCGCTGCCTTCCACCTCAGGGGAATCTGAGGTGGAGGAAAGAACAGGGAGATTGCAGCTACAGAAGACCCCGCAGCCGGAAGCCTCTGTACATATGGAGGGCTTCATGTTTGGCGACGAGTTGCCAGAGCAGGACACAAAGATAAAGAGAAAGAAAAAGAAACCGGAGAAGCTGCAGGAAAAGCTTGTGTTCGTTCCTGGGAGCTCTGGTCTGGCTGCGAAGTCGGATCAGAGTTCTGACCCCAAAAACCCCCCTGGCTCGGGCTCTGTGGTGGGCCTGGAGCGGGAAGTTGGGGAGAAAAGGGCCCAGCTGGTCAGACCCCCTGTCCCTGTGCTAGTTGGTAACAAGGGCAAGGAGATCAGTAAGAAAGGTGCAGTAAAGGCCAGTACAGATGCAGGTCGCGGTACCGGCAAGGAGGGTGGCAGCGGTGCCACTAATGCAGCAAGTGCTGCCTGTGATGCGGAGGGGGCTGTGGACCTAAAATCTGGGGTCTCCCATAATTTGGGAGCAAGTCAGGCCGGATCCCGCGCCTCCAGTGATGCGGAGGCAAAAAAGAAAAAAAGAAAAAGTAAAAACACAAGCAAAAATCCGGAGGTTTTACCATCTACCTCTGGAGAGGCCAGGACCCATGGACCACATGATCCAAGGAAAAAAGTGGTAGATCCGGGGATGAATGTGCGAGAGCGTGCGGCAGATGTAAGGGACAAGGCCGAGGGTACACGTTCCTCTGCAGTTGCTAGGCCTCCAGGCACCTCGGGTACCCCTGGCGGCCAGGAATCTGGAGGCCCAGGGGATAAGGTAGTTAGGCCAGAGGGGTCATGGGGTCCAGTCGCCCCTCCGGCGGCGACAACACCTGGTAGGAGTTATGCCAGTGTCGCCGCTGGAGGGGAGGGGTCCTCCTTGTCTCCAGGCTCTAGGGAGGGCGTTTTGCAACAGCGTCTCTTGGAGGCTTTACGGAAGGGGGAGAGTACAATCACAGTTGGAGGAAGAGAGGTGGATCTATCTCTCTGGAAAGAGAGACATGGCTTGGGTGCCTTCCGAGAGCAAAGGGGGGAAACCGTATGGTCCCTACCGACACCCGGGCAGGACGCAGGTCGTAGGAATGTGGTCCGTCTTCGTTGGAGAGGCAATGATGCATGCCCCCCGAGGGCAAGGGTAGTGGAGCTTCTGCTGAAGATGGGCTTCAGGGCGGTTGACATCTTTGCCCTGATCCATCCCTACGGCACGTCTGAGTTTGACATCAGTTTCGTTCGCCCAGAGGGCCTAGAAATCTTCTGGGGGAATTACGAGCTGGTGAAAAACGAGCCCGGTTGGCGAGACTTTGCCATCCAGGTGGTGTCTCGCCAGAACGGTATCAAGAAGGTGACCGTTTTGACTCGTAATGAGTCACTTTCTTGCTTTGACATCATGACGTGGCTCAGTAGGTACGGAGAGGTGACGGAGATGCCCCAAAAGAACAGGGATGAGCACGGCATATGGTCTGGGGCCTGGACGTTTATGGTCAAGCTGAAGCGTTTAGGAAACTCAGTGGCTCACATACCATCTGCAGCCTTCCTCGGCAGGGATCGTATCTTGGCCTTTTACCAGGGGCAGCCGAAGCTCTGCCACAGGTGCGGCGACCCCTCACACTTGAGCGCCGCTTGTAAGACCTTGAAGTGCGCTCTGTGTGGGGGTCTGGGTCATCTAGCCGCCTCCTGTGCGGAGATTAGGTGTAACCTGTGTGGTGACCTCGGTCACCCGTTTAGTCGCTGCCCACGTTCCTTTGCCAATGCGGTCTCAGCACCTACTGATGGGGGTCATGATGTGGCCTCTGGGGGTGAGGGGACCAGCAGAGGTGGAGGAGCTCAGGAGCCAGTGAAGAACCGCCAAAAGACGCCTGCGGAGCAGAGGCGTCAGGAGAAACGCAGACGGAGCAGGGAGCTGACAGGAGCGCCCACAGCAGGTGGGTCGATGGTGGCCCCTGTTCCAGAAGCAAATCTCGCGGCTGAGGCTTTGAGGGACAGCGATTTAGATGAAGAGGACAGGAGGATCCAGAGGGAGGAGACCAACTCTGCAGATTCCTCCCACTGCGAAAGTGTGGATGAGGAAGGCAAGAGGTGGCTAGAGAAACGGCGTAAGCTAGGTGCCACGAGGAGGAAACGAAGGGGGGATTCAAGATCTTCTCCCACCCCGGGCCAAGTACTGGAAGGAAAAGCCTGCTCACCTCCAGTTGGACTCTCCAATAGGTTCCGAGCCCTCCAAGACATCTCTTCCTCCTCTTCTGAGGGGGAGGCGGAGGGCAAGGTCCCTAGGGCAAAGGAAGGGTCAACAGGGGGCGCTGAGTCTCCACCTCGTGAAGGCATAGTTCCTTCCGGGGTGGAGGCTACTCTGGAGCCTGGAAACAAGGACGACGGGGTCGGGGGATCCCCTGCTATGGACACAACTGTGTCCAAAAAAAGAGGTAAGGGGCTTTCCTCTGACCCCGAGGAAGCGGGTGTGAGGAAGAAAGCCATCTAATTTAATCACTCATGATGGCGGCACCCACTCCGCTGACTCTGGCATCAATTAACGTTGCCAGCATTAAGTCTGATACGGCTAGATTTGCGGCCTTTGATTTTCTCGGCCGCGTTGAAGCCGACATTTTATTTTTGCAGGAGACCAGGCTGTCTGACTTGGCAGCCGTACATAAGGCAAAAAGGGAGTGGAGGTCAGGCCCTTCCTACTGGTCTCTTGCGGCCGAGCCGTATAGCGGAGTGGCGGTTCTTTTTACCGCAGCGGTTGAATGCCGACGAGTTATTGAATCAGAAATGGGAAGGTGCCTGATCTTAGATGTCCTCATGAAGGGACAAGAATTGAGACTTGTCAACATCTACGGTCCCCAGTCAAAAAAGGACAGGAAGAGTCTCTTTATGAGGATCAAGCCCTACCTTTTTACCAGCCGCCAAGTTGTCTTTGGAGGTGACTTTAATGCAGTCACAAGAGCCCGCGATAGGGGAGGCTCTGGAGACAGGCGGTTGACTTTTGACAGCGTCGCACTTAATAGCATAGCTAGCGAGGCTCGCCTGGTGGATGTCCACATCCGGCACACCCCAGGCCACGAGGGGTTCACCTATTATAGAGGTCAGAGCAGGTCTAGAATAGACAGGTTTTATTTGAAGGAGGAAGCCATCTCTTCACCAGTGTCCGTTGTTGAGGTGGAATTCTCCGACCACTGTCTAATATTGTTTTCTCTGAATGTTGCAGAGACCCCCCGGATGGGCAGAGGTTTTTGGAGACTGAATTCATCACTCCTGGAGGAAGCAGAGATAAGACAGTCCTTTGAGGATTTTCTGCAGAGCCAGGTACCATTACTGGATCTCTGTAGCAGTAAGTCAGAGTGGTGGGAGATGTTCAAAAGGAGGGCGGCGAGGTTCTTCCGAGAGCTCTCCAACCTCAGATGCCTGGACAGGTACCGCCTGTACAACGGCCTGAGGAGGAAACTCGAACATCTCGTTTCGACTGGAGGTAGCCGCGAGGAGATCTCCAGAGTGAAATCTTTGCTCAAGAAGTGCCAGTATGACAGACACGCATCCTTGGTTTTTGAGAGGGATTTCGGGAAGTACCGCTCGCCCGACCCTTACAGAAACTGTAGGATGTCAGTGAATAGTAAAGTGGTCACTGGACTGATCGATAGTACAGGATCCCTGAATCGATCCAGATCAGGGATTTTGGAGGTCGTCAGATCCTACTACTCGCAACTCTTGGGAAAGAGGGATCTAGATTCGGAAGTAATGTCGGCTTTCCTGGCTGAAACTGTCCCTGAGCCGGGGGTAGACACCTCTCTTGATGTTTTGACAGGAGAGATCAGAATAGAGGAAGTTAAACTGGCGATTGATGGGCTCCGGCTCAAAAAATCGCCAGGACCGGACGGACTAACATCCGAGTATTATAAGACCTTCAAGGACCTCTTGAGTCCCCTCTTGACGGAGGTATTAAATGAGTGTCTTTCCTCGGGCACTCTGCCAAAGTCAATGAGGAGGTCAGCTTTGATCCTTCTGTCAAAGGGTAAAGACTCGAGCCGTATTGAGAACTGGCGTCCCATAGCACTTCTCAATACGGACAGGAAGGTTCTGGCAAAAGTGCTGTTTAATCGGTTGGTCAAGTTTGCACCCCGGCT
Source organism: Eleutherodactylus coqui (assembly GCF_035609145.1). NCBI lineage: Eukaryota > Metazoa > Chordata > Amphibia > Anura > Eleutherodactylidae > Eleutherodactylus > Eleutherodactylus coqui. The sequence continues at coordinate 4,824,308 of NC_089841.1, forward strand.
CCTCTCGGGCGCCCAGCATTGCTCTGTTCCAGGCCGTAGCACCTTTAGCGCTGTTCTTGGTGTCCGGGAGGCAGTGGAGCAGGGTAGGGCTGGTCACTGGGAGGGGTACTTGCTGTCCTTGGACCAGGCCAAAGCGTTTGATCGGGTTAACCACGAGTACCTCTGGTCAGTCCTTCTGAGATACGGCCTGCCAGTGGGGTTTGTTGATTGGCTGCGAACATTGTATGCAGGGGCTGAGACTTTCCCGCTGGTGAACGGTTGGCTTGGCCGCCCTTTTAAGGTGGGGTCCGGTGTCCGTCAGGGCTGTCCTCTAAGTCCCCTGTTGTATGTGTTTGCGATAGATCCCTTCCTTAGGAGGGTTGATTGTGGACCTATAGCAGGGGTCGGGATGGACCGGGTGGTGCCGGAGGCTACCCTGAGGGCAGTGGCATACGCCGATGATGTCACGCTCTTCGTATCCTCAAGGGAGGAGGCGGAGTTTGTGTTGTCAGAGGTGGATGGCTACTCAGAGGCATCTGGGTCCAGGGTCAACTGGGATAAGTGCGAAAGTCTCTGGTTAGGAAGGGGGGATCCTGTGTTTGATCTCCCGGACACTCTTCCGGTGCCCCAGACTTCAGCAAAAGTTCTTGGCATCAAATTTGGCCAGGGGGATTACCCCATGCAAAATTGGGTAGACAGGCTGGACGGTGCCACTCACAAGGTCAATCAGTGGAAGGGTTGGTCTTTAACCCTTCGGGAAAGAGTTAGCTTGATCAAAACATACCTGCTCCCTTTATTCATCTACCTGGGCAGCGTATGCATTTTGCCAGAGCCTCTCTGGACCCGGGTCTACAACCTGTTCTTCCTAATGTTGTGGGGGAACAGGTTGAACCTGATCAGGAGAGATGTTACATACCGCACGAGGAGACTAGGGGGGTTGTCTATGGTCAACCCTGTGGTGTTTCTTGTAGACACCTTTTTTAAGATCAACATAGGCAACCTCTGGCAAGAGAGGGCTCCTCCGTGGGTCTACTCCTGCCGGGGATGGTTTCGGCCCTTCTTCCAGGAATGGGAGACAGGAGGGCGAGTGAAGGACCTTCGCACGCAGCACGGACATCTCCCGGCTTACGCTACCTTGGTTCTGAAGGTGATACGCCGGTGGGGTCTGGGGATGTGGGAGATCAGGACTCTGACGAGGAGGCTCCTCGACGAAAGAGTCCTGTTGACCCATTTCCAGAAGCCCCTGGCGCTCAAGGACTGCCCAAGTCGGGACCTGGAGGGAGGGTTACGTTTACTGAATTCAACCCGGGTCCCCTTGAAGTTTTGGGACTTGGCTTGGCGCTGCTTTCACGGGAGACTGTATGTAAGGGGTAACTTGAAGAGCAGGCCTCTGATTGACAGGGGTTGCCCCCGTCAGGAGTGCAGCGACGTGCTGGAAAGCATGGAGCATTTCCTGCTTCAGTGCCCCTTTAATACAGAGGTATACCAACGGGTAGGGGTCTCCATAGGCTGGCATCAGCTGGCACACCTCTCCTATGCGGAGTGGGCTTATGGAGCCTTCAGAGGCCTTGGTGGCAGGGACCGCTGCACTTTATTTCTAGTTAGCCTAGTGGTCAGGTTCCACATCTGGAGTGCACGGTGCCTGATTTCGACGGAACTGAAAGTCCTCCCCGTGGACACGGTATGTAGGAACATCCTGGGTGACCTGGTGAAGGTGCGTTCTTTGGAGTATGAGAGGCTGGGCACATCTAAAGCTTCTCTCCTATGGAGAGGGCTTGTATTTCGTTAGGGACAGTCTTTTCTTAATCTTCTAGGGGCAGAGTAGGGAGAGAATAGGGACAGGATAGGGAAAGAGGAGGGATAGGGCAGGGACAGTGTTCCATGAAGGGTCAGACTGAGGGGCAGACTAAGGACAGTCTAGGGCAAATTAGGGAGAGAATAGGGACACCTTTTTAAATTCAAGGGATAGAACATTGTGATGTCTGTGCCCGGCTTATCACCTCCAATCCCGGTGGGGGGCTGTGAGTGCACCATGAAGCTTTTTGTTTTGGTATGGGCAAAATGGAATGAAGTAGGGCTGCAGGAGAGCCGACCTTAGGCTTTCGGGTTATGTATATAGTATATATTATGTATGTTGGTTGGAGTGTATTATGCTTTTGTATATATTGTATATTGTATATATTCACGTTCTGGGTGGTAGGTAGGTTGGGTGGGGAGTTGGGGGGAGAGGGATTCACGCCTCGAGCCGTAGCCTGGCACGTCCCGAACATTGAACTCTGGGCACGGACTGGTGGAGCGGGCATGGCCCCCAGGCTGCGGCAGGCACAGTGTGCTATTTCCTAAAAAAAAACAAAAACCCTGGTGTGGCTTGGCACATCCTGAACTAAGAACTCTGGGCATGGACTGGTGGAGCAGGCTTGGCCCCCAAGCTGCACTGGGGACCCAAAAAAAAAAAAACAAAAAAAAAAAAACAAAAAAAAACAAAAAAAAAACAAAAAAAAAAACCAAGCATATTTTTAGTTAGTTATTTATGCCAGTTGGCTCGGTCTTTCTGTTTGAATTTGGTTATTTATGTTGTTATTTCAGTTATTTATGCTGTTTATGTTATTGCTTCCATTTGTTCTGTGTGGGTGCAGTGCGGCACGGCTGGACCTGGAGTTATAGTTTACAGGGTTTATGTAGTTATAGTTTCCTTAGTTTTATATTTTAGGTATATACTTGTATATTGTGTTATAGTTGTATATAGTGTTATATGTTGAGTGTGTATGTGTGTGGGTGTGTACAGCGGGGAGGAAACCCGGATATGGACATTTTACTTTGTTTATGGATCACGGACTGTGGGGGAAGGGCCTTATATTGCTTTATATGGTTATTCTTATTGTTACAGTTTGTCTTTGTTGTGTTTTTTACTTTTATAATAAAAGATATACAGGATGTAACTCGGGCTCAGTACAGGATAAGTAATGTATTTACACAGTGACACCAGCAGAATAGTGAGTGCAGCTCTGAAGTATAATACAGGATGTAACTCAGGATCAGTACAGGATAGGTAATGTATGTACACAGTGACTCCACCAGGAGAATAGTGAGTGCAGCTCAGGAGTATAATACAGGATATAACTCAGGGTCAGTACAGGATAAGTAATGTTTGTACACAGTGACTCCACCAGCAGAATAGTGAGTGCAGCTCAGGAGTATAATACAGGATGTAACTCAGGAGCAGTACAGGATAAGTAATGTATTTACACAGTGACACCAGCAGAATAGTGAGTGCAGCTCTGAAGTATAATACAGGATGTAACTCAGGATCAGTACAGGATAGGTAATGTATGTACACAGTGACTCCACCAGGAGAATAGTGAGTGCAGCTCAGGAGTATAATACTGGATATAACTCAGGGTCAGTACAGGATAAGTAATGTATGTACACAGTGACTCCACCAGCAGAATAGTGAGTGCAGCTCAGGAGTATAATACAGGATGTAACTCAGGGTCAGTACAGGATAAGTAATGTATGTACACAGTGACTACACCAGCAGAATAGTGAGTGCAGCTCTGGGGTATAATACAGCATGTAACTCAGGAGCAGTACAGGATAAGTAATGTATGTACACAGTGACTCCACCAGAAGAATAGTGAGTGCAGCTCTGGGGTATAGTACAGGATGTAACTCAGGATCAGTACAGGATAAGTAATGTATGTACACAGTGACTCCACCAGCAGAATAGTGAGTGCAGCTCTGGAGTATAATACAGGATGTAACTCAGGGTCAGTACAGGATAAGTAATGTATGTACACAGTGACTACACCAGCAGAATAGTGAGTGCAGCTCTGGGGTATAATACAGCATGTAACTCAGGAGCAGTACAGGATAAGTAATGTATGTACACAGTGACTCCACCAGAAGAATAGTGAGTGCAGCTCTGGGGTATAGTACAGGATGTAACTCAGGATCAGTACAGGATAAGTAATGTATGTACACAGTGACTCCACCAGCAGAATAGTGAGTGCAGCTCTGGGGTATAATACAGGATGTAACTCAGGAACAGTACAGGATAAGTAATGTATGTACACAGTGACTCCACCAGCAGAATAGTGAGTGCAGCTCAGGAGTATAATACAGGATGTAACTCAGGGTCAGTACAGGATAAGTAATGTATGTACACAGTGACTACACCAGCAGAATAGTGAGTGCAGCTCTGGGGTATAATACAGGATGTAACGTGGGAGCAGTACAGGATAAGTAATGTATATACACAGTGACTCCACCAGCAGAATAGTGAGTGCAGCTCAGGGGTATAATACAGGATGTAACTCAGGAACAGTACAGGATAAGTAATGTATGTACACAGTGACTCCACCAGCAGAATAGTGAGTGCAGCTCAGGAGTATAATACAGGATGTAACTCAGGGTCAGTACAGGATAAGTAATGTATGTACACAGTGACTACACCAGCAGAATAGTGAGTGCAGCTCTGGGGTATAGTACAGGATGTAACTCAGGATCAGTACAGGATAAGTAATGTATGTACACAGTGACTCCACCAGCAGAATAGTGAGTGCAGCTCTGGAGTATAATACAGCATGTAACTCAGGAGCAGTACAGGATAAGTAATGTATGTACACAGTGACTCCACCAGCAGAATAGTGAGTGCGGCTCTGGAGTATAATACAGGATGTAACTCGGGCTCAGTACAGGATAAGTAATGTATTTACACAGTGACACCAGCAGAATAGTGAGTGCAGCTCTGAAGTATAATACAGGATGTAACTCAGGATCAGTACAGGATAGGTAATGTATGTACACAGTGACTCCACCAGGAGAATAGTGAGTGCAGCTCAGGAGTATAATACAGGATATAACTCAGGGTCAGTACAGGATAAGTAATGTTTGTACACAGTGACTCCACCAGCAGAATAGTGAGTGCAGCTCAGGAGTATAATACAGGATGTAACTCAGGAGCAGTACAGGATAAGTAATGTATTTACACAGTGACACCAGCAGAATAGTGAGTGCAGCTCTGAAGTATAATACAGGATGTAACTCAGGATCAGTACAGGATAGGTAATGTATGTACACAGTGACTCCACCAGGAGAATAGTGAGTGCAGCTCAGGAGTATAATACAGGATATAACTCAGGGTCAGTACAGGATAAGTAATGTATGTACACAGTGACTCCACCAGCAGAATAGTGAGTGCAGCTCAGGAGTATAATACAGGATGTAACTCAGGGTCAGTACAGGATAAGTAATGTATGTACACAGTGACTACACCAGCAGAATAGTGAGTGCAGCTCTGGGGTATAATACAGCATGTAACTCAGGAGCAGTACAGGATAAGTAATGTATGTACACAGTGACTCCACCAGAAGAATAGTGAGTGCAGCTCTGGGGTATAGTACAGGATGTAACTCAGGATCAGTACAGGATAAGTAATGTATGTACACAGTGACTCCACCAGCAGAATAGTGAGTGCAGCTCTGGAGTATAATACAGGATGTAACTCAGGGTCAGTACAGGATAAGTAATGTATGTACACAGTGACTACACCAGCAGAATAGTGAGTGCAGCTCTGGGGTATAATACAGCATGTAACTCAGGAGCAGTACAGGATAAGTAATGTATGTACACAGTGACTCCACCAGAAGAATAGTGAGTGCAGCTCTGGGGTATAGTACAGGATGTAACTCAGGATCAGTACAGGATAAGTAATGTATGTACACAGTGACTCCACCAGCAGAATAGTGAGTGCAGCTCTGCAGTATAATACAGGATGTAACTCAGGATCAGTACAGGATAAGTAATGTATGTGCACAGTGACTCCAGCAGAATAGTGAGTGCAGCTCTGGGGTATAATACAGGATGTAACTCAGGAGCAGTACAGGATAAGTAATGTATGTACATAGTGACTCCACCAGCAGAATAGTGAGTGCAGCTTCTGGAGTTGGGTGTGTGCTGGTTAAGCTCTGCAACTTCCAGGGTGTGGTCAGAGAAGGAAGGTTTTGCTGAGCTTGGATCCCAGAGAAGGTGCACTTTTCTGGGCTTTGTTGGATATGGAGTCCCGCACCTCCTCTCCCCGGGGCCACTCGGGGGGAGGGAGGGAAGTGAAGGCATTGCTGGCATCAGCAATGCCGAAAGAAAGTTTGCCACTGGTGCCGGAGAAGCCAGCAGCACGCAGGAAAACAGGAGCTTCTGCTGGAGGTAAGAAGAGACTTGGACCTGGTCGTGGCTGCAGCAGCGTGGCACCATTTGTCAGCACGGCGGCTTCTGATAGCGCAGGGAGTGAGATTGTGACCCGCAGCCAGACCCGCAGGAGAGCAGGTGAGCCGCAGACCCTGGCAAGTATGGGTAAGTGGAGCGAAAGAAAGAAGGAGGAATCAGTGATTGAGCTGGCCTCCAGGCTGGCGAAGAGTATTAATGACTATAACTTTGCTGGAAAAATGTTAGTCATGCAAAAAGGGAAGGTGCGCGATGCCAAGCTGATCATGGAGCAAAATGCTTCTAAGGACAGAAAGGCAGAAGCCAGAAGGGCAATAAAGAAATGCAAGGACTGCATTAGAATGTGGGAAGCGGTGAGGGAGAAAATACTGGAGGAGAGCGGGCCCTTTAAGGAAAAAATCATAAATGATGACCGGTTTGCAAAGATGGCGGCAAGGTGCAGTGGCCAGGAGCAAAGCGAGTCAAGCAATGATGAAGCCTCAGATGAGGAATTGTTTGAGGATGTGCAGGAGACCCTGGAGGAGCAGCCCGTATGCTCACAAGAGCTAGTACCAACACCCAGTGGCACTACAAGTTCCAGAGAGCTGTTGCCTGAGGAAATTGGACTGCCATCTACCTCAGGGGAATCAGAGGTGGAAGGAAACGCAGGAAGGCTACAAGTGCAGAAGACCCCACAGCCAGAAGCCTCTCTGCATATTGGGGGCTTCATGTTTGGCAATGAGATGCCGGAGGAGGATGTAGAGATAAAGAAAAAGAAAAAGAAACCTGTTAAGCTGCAGGAAAAGCTTGTGTTTGTCAAAGTTCCCGTGAGGACTGATCTGGCTGCAAAGTCAGATCAGAGTTCTGACCCCAAAAACCCCCCTGGCTCGGGCTCTGTGGTGGGCCTGGAGCAGGGAGTTGGGGAGAAAAGGGCCCAGCTGGTCAGACCCCCTGTCCCTGTGTTAGTTGGTAACAGGAGCAAGGAGGTCAGTAAGAAAGGCGCAGTAAAGGCCAGTACAGATGCAGGTCGCGGTAACAGCAAGGAGGGTGGCAGCGGTGCCACTAACACAGCAAGTGCTGCCTGTGATGCGGAGGGGGCTGCGGACCTAAAATCAGGGGTCTCCCATAATCTGGGAGTAAGTCAGGCCGGATCCCGCGCCTCCAGTGATGCGGAGGCAAAAAAGAAAAAAGGAAAAAGTAAAAACACAAGCAAAAGTCCGGAGGCTTTACCATCTACTTCCGGAGAGGCCAGGACCCATGGACCACATGATCCAAGGATAAAAGTGGTAGATCCGGGTATGGATGTGCGAGAGCGTGTGGTGGATGTGAGGGACAACGCCGAGAGTAAACAATTCTCTGCAGGTTCTGGGCCTTCGGGCACCTCGGGCCCCCCTGGCAGCCGGGGATCTGGAGGCCCAGGGGATAAGGTGGATAGGCCGGGGGGGTCACAGGTTCCAGTCGCCCCTCCAGCGGCGACAACAACTGGCAGGAGTTATGCCAGTGTCGCCGCTGGAGGGGAGGGGTCCTCCTTGTCTCCAGGCTCTAGGGAGGGCGCTTTGCAACAGCGTCTCCTGGAGGCTTTACGGAAGGGGGAGAGTACAATCACAGTTGGAGGAAGAGAGGTGGATCTATCTCTCTGGAAAGAGAGACATGGCTTGGGTGCCTTCCGAGAGCAAAGGGGGGAGACCGTATGGTCCCTACCGACAGCCGGGCAGGACGCAGGTCGTAGGAATGTGGTCCGTCTTCGTTGGAGAGGCAATGATACATGCCCCCCGAGGGCAAGGGTAGTGGAGCTTCTGCTGAAGATGGGCTTCAGGGCAGTTGACATCTTTGCCCTGATCCATCCTTACGGCACGTCTGAGTTTGACATCAGCTTCGTTCGCCCAGAGGGCTTAGAAATCTTCTGGGGGAATTACGAGCTGGTGAAAAACGAGCCCGGCTGGCGAGACTTTGCCATCCAGGTGGTGTCTCGCCAGAACGGAATCAAGAAGGTGACCGTTTTGACTCGTAACGAGTCACTTTCTTGCTTTGACATCATGACGTGGCTCAGTAGGTACGGAGAGGTGACGGAGATGCCAAAAAAGAACAGGGATGAGCACGGCATATGGTCTGGGGCCTGGACGTTCATGGTCCAGCTGAAACGTTCAGGTAACTCAGTGGCACACATACCTTCTGCAGCCTTCCTCGGCAGGGATCGTATCTTGGCCTTTTACCAGGGGCAGCCGAAGCTCTGCCACAGGTGCGGCGACCCCTCACACTTGAGCGCCGCTTGTAAGACCTTGAAGTGCGCCCTGTGTGGGGGTCTGGGTCATCTAGCCGCCTCCTGTGCGGAGATTAGGTGTAACCTGTGTGGTGACCTCGGTCACCCATTTAGTCGCTGTCCGCGCTCCTTTGCCAATGCGGTCTCAGCACCTACGGATGGGGGTCATGATGTGGCCTCCGGGGGTGAGGGGACCAGCAGAGGTGGAGGAGCTCAGGAGCCAGGGAAGAACCGGCAAAAGACGTTTGCGGAGCAGAGGCGTCAGGAGAAACGCAGACGGAGCAGGGAGCTGACAGGAGCACCCACAGCAGGTGGGTCGATGGTGGCCCCTGTTCCAGAAGCAAATCTCGCGGCTGAGGCTTTGAGGGATAGCGATTTAGATGAGGAGGACAGGAGGATCCAGAGGGAGGAGACCAACTCTGCAGATTCCTCTCACTGCGAAAGTGTGGATGAGGAAGGCAAGAGGTGGCTAGAGAAACGGCGTAAGCTAGGTGCCACGAGGAGAAAACGAAGGGGGGATTCAAGATCTTCTCCCACCCCGGGCCAAGTACTGGAAGGAAAAGCCTGCTCACCTCCAGTTGGACTCTCCAATAGGTTCCGAGCCCTCCGAGACATCTCTTCCTCCTCTTCTGAGGCGGAGGCGGAGGGCAAGGTTCCTAGGGCAAAGGAAGGGTCAACAGGGGGCGCTGAGTCTCCACCTCGTGAAGGCATAGTTCCTTCCGGGGTGGAGGCTACTCTGGAACCTGGAAACAAGGACGACGGGGTCAGGGGATCCCCTGCTATGGACACATCTGTGTCCAAAAAAAGAAGCAAGGGGCTTTCCTCTGACCCCGAGGAAGCGGGTGTGAGGAAGAAAGCCGTCTAATTTAATCACTCATGATGGCGGCACCCACTCCGCTGACTCTGGCATCAATTAACGTTGCCAGCATTAAGTCTGATACGGCTAGATTTGCGGCCTTTGATTTTCTCGGCCGCGTTGAAGCCGACATTTTATTTTTGCAGGAGACCAGGCTGTCTGATTTGGCAGCCATACATAAGGCAAAAAGGGAGTGGAGGTCAGGCCCTTCCTACTGGTCTCTTGCAGCCGAGCCGTATAGTGGAGTGGCGGTACTTTTTACCGCAGCGGTTGAATGCCGACGAGTTATTGAATTAGAAATGGGAAGGTGCCTGATCTTAGATGTCCTCATGAAGGGACAAGAATTAAGACTTGTCAACATCTATGGTCCCCAGTCAAAAAAGGACAGGAAGAGTCTCTTTATGAGGATCAAGCCCTACCTTTTTACCAGCCGCCAAGTTGTCTTTGGAGGTGACTTTAATGCAGTCACAAGAGCCCGCGATAGGGGAGGCTCTGGAGACAGGCGGTTGACTTTTGACAGCGTCGCACTTAATAGTATAGCTAGCGAGGCTCGCCTGGTGGATGTCCACATCCGGCACACCCCAGGCCACGAGGGGTTCACCTATTATAGAGGTCAGAGCAGGTCTAGAATAGACAGGTTTTATTTGAAGGAGGAAGCCATCTCTTCACCAGTGTCCGTTGTTGAGGTGGAATTCTCCGATCACTGTCTAATATTGTTTTCTCTGAATGTTGCAGAGACCCCCCGGATGGGCAGAGGTTTTTGGAGACTGAATTCATCACTCCTGGAGGAAGCAGAGATAAGACAGTCCTTTGAGGATTTTCTGCAGAGCCAGGTACCATTACTGGATCTCTGTAGCAGTAAGTCAGAGTGGTGGGAGATGTTCAAGAGGAGGGTGGCAAGGTTCTTCCGAGAGCTCTCCAACCTCAGATGCCTGGACAGGTACCGCCTGTACAACGGCCTGAGGAGGAAACTCGAACATCTCGTTTCGACTGGAGGTAGCCGCGAGGAGATCTCCAGAGTGAAATCTTTGCTCAAGAAGTGCCAGTACGATAGACACGCATCCTTGGTTTTTGAGAGGGATTTCGGGAAGTACCGCTCGCCCGACCCTTACAGAAACTGTAGGATGTCAGTGAATAGTAAAGTGGTCACTGGACTGATCGATAGTACAGGATCCCTGAATCGATCCAGATCAGGGATTCTGGAGGTCGTCAGATCCTACTACTCGCAACTCTTGGGAAAGAGGGATTTAGATTCGGAAGTGATGTCGGCTTTCCTGGCTGAAACTGTCCCTGAGCCGGGGGTAGACACCTCTCTTGATGTTTTGACAGGAGAGATCAGAATAGAGGAAGTTAAACTGGCGATTGATGGGCTCCGGCTCAAAAAATCGCCAGGACCGGATGGACTAACATCCGAGTATTATAAGACCTTCAAGGACCTCTTGAGTCCCCTCTTGACGGAGGTATTAAATGAGTGTCTTTCCTCGGGCACTCTGCCAAAGTCAATGAGGAGGTCAGCTTTGATCCTTCTGTCAAAGGGTAAAGACTCGAGCCGTATTGAGAACTGGCGTCCCATAGCACTTCTCAATACGGACAGGAAGGTTCTGGCAAAAGTGCTGTTTAATCGGTTGGTCAAGTTTGCACCCCAGCTCCTCTCGGGGGCCCAGCATTGCTCTGTTCCAGGCCGTAGCACCTTTAGCGCTGTTCTTGGTGTCCGGGAGGCAGTGGAGCAGGGTAGGGCTGGTCACTGGGAGGGGTACTTGCTGTCCTTGGATCAGGCCAAAGCGTTTGATCGGGTTAATCACGAGTACCTCTGGTCAGTCCTTCTGAGATATGGCCTGCCAGTGGGGTTTGTTGATTGGCTGCGAACATTGTATGCAGGGGCTGAGACTTTCCCGCTGGTGAACGGTTGGCTTGGCCGCCCTTTTGAGGTGGGTTCCGGTGTCCGTCAGGGCTGTCCTCTAAGTCCCCTGTTGTACGTGTTTGCGATAGATCCCTTTCTTAGGAGGGTTGATCGTGGACCTATAGCAGGGGTCGGGATGGACCGGGCGGTGCCGGAGGCTACCCTGAGGGCAGTGGCATACGCCGATGATGTCACGCTCTTCGTATCCTCAAGGGAGGAGGCGGAGTTTGTGGTGTCGGAGGTGGATGCCTACTCAGAGGCATCCGGGTCCAGAGTCAACTGGGATAAGTGTGAAAGTCTCTGGTTAGGAAGGGGGGATCCTGTGTTTGATCTCCCGGACACTCTTCCGGTGCCCCAGACTTCAGCAAAAGTTCTTGGCATCAAATTTGGCCAGGGGGATTACCCCATGCAAAATTGGGTAGACAGGCTGGATGGTGCCACTCAGAAGGTAAACCAGTGGAAGGGTTGGTCTTTGACCCTTCGGGAAAGAGTTAGCCTGATCAAAACATACCTGCTCCCGTTATTCATCTACCTGGGCAGCGTATGCATTTTGCCAGAACCTCTCTGGACCCGGGTCTACAACCTGTTCTTCCTAATGTTGTGGGGGAATAGGTTGAACCTGATCAGGAGAGATGTTACATACCGCACGAGGAGACTAGGGGGGTTATCTATGGTCAACCCCGTGGTGTTTCTTGTAGACACCTTTTTTAAGATCAACATAGGCAACCTCTGGCAAGAAAGGGCTCCTCTGTGGGTCTACTCCTGCCGGGGATGGTTTCGGCCCTTCTTCCAGGAATGGGAGACAGGAGGGCGAGTGAAGGACCTTCGCACGCAGCATGGATATCTCCCGGCTTACGCTACCTTGGTTCTGAAGGTGATACGCCGGTGGGGTCTGGGGATGTGGGAGATCAGGACTCTGACGAGGAGGCTCCTCGACGAAAGAGTCCTGTTGACCCGTTTCCAGAAGCCCCTGGCGCTCAAGGACTGCCCAAGTCGGGACCTGGAGGGAGGGTTACGTTTACTGAATTCAACCCGGGTCCCCGTGAAGTTTTGGGACTTGGCTTGGCGCTGCTTTCACGGGAGACTGTATGTAAGGGGTAACTTGAAGAGCAGGCCTCTGATTGACAGGGGTTGCCCCCGTCAGGAGTGCAGCGACGTGCTGGAAAGCATGGAGCATTTCCTGCTTCAGTGCCCCTTTAATACAGAGGTATATCAACGGGTAGGGGTCTCCATAGGCTGGCCTCAGCTGGCACACCTCTCCTATGCGGAGTGGGCTTATGGAGCCTTCAGAGGCCTTGGTGGCAGGGACCGCTGCACTTTATTCCTAGTTAGCCTAGTGGTCAGGTTCCACATCTGGAGTGCACGGTGTCTAATCTCGACGGAGCTGAAAGTCCTCCCCGTGGATACGGTATGTAGGAACATCCTGGGTGACCTGGTGAAGGTGCGTTCTTTGGAGTATGAGAGGCTGGGCACATCTAAGGCTTCTCTCCTATGGAGAGGGCTTGTATTTCGTTAGGGACAGTGTTTTCTTAATTTTCTAGGGGAAGAGTAGGGAGAGAGAAGGGACAGGATAGGGAGAGAGGAGGGATAGGGCAGGGACAGGTTTCCATGAAGGGTCAGACTGAGGGGCAGACTAAGGACAGTCTAGGGCAAATTAGGGAGAGAATAGGGAGAAAATGCAAGGGATAGTACATTGTGATGTCTGTGCCCGGCTTATCACCTCCAATCCCGGTGAGGGGCTGTGAGTGCACCATGAAGCTTTTTGTTTTGATTTGGGCAAAATGAAATGAAGTAGGGCTGCAGGTGAGCCGACCTTAGGCTTTCGGGTTATGTATATAGTATATATTATGTATGTTAGTTATTGTAGTGTATTATGGTTTTGTATATATTGTATATATTCACGTTTTGGGTGGTAGGTAGGTTGGGTGGGGGAGTTGGGGGGAGTGGGATTCACGCCTTGAGCCGTAGCCTGGCACGTCTCGAACATTGAACTCTGGGCACGGACTGGTGGAGCGGGCATGGCCCCCAGGCTGCGGCGGGCACTGTGTGGTATTTATTAAAAAAAACAAAAAAAACCCTGGTGTGGCTTGGCACGTCCTGAACTTTAGAACTCTGGGCACGGACTGATGGAGCAGGCTTGGCCCCCAAGCTGCACTGGGGACCCAAAAAAAAAAAAAAAAAAAAAATTTTTAGTTAGTTTTATGCCAGTTGGCTCAGTCTTTCTGTTTGAATTTGCTTATTTATGTTGCTATTTCAGTTATTTCTGCTGTTTGTTATTGCTTCCATTTGTTCTGTGTGGGTGCAGTGCGGTACGGCTGGACCTGGAGTTATAGTTTACAGGGTTTATGTAGTTATAGTTTCCTTAGTTTTATATTTTAGGTATATACTTGTATATTGTGCTATATGCTGAGTGTGTATGTGTGTGGGTGTGTACGGCGGGGAGGAAACCCGGATATGGACATTTACTTTGTTTATGGATCACGGACTGTGGGGGAAGGGCCTTATATTGCTTTATATGGTTATTCTTATTGTTACAGTTTGTCTTTGTTGTGTTTTTTACTTTTATAATAAAAGATCTACAGGATGTAACTCAGGATCAGTACAGGATAAGTAATGTATGTACACAGTGACTCCACCAGCAGAATAGTGAGTGCAGCTCTGGAGTATAATACAGGATGTAACTCAGGGTCAGTACAGGATAAGTAATGTATGTACACAGTGACTACACCAGCAGAATAGTGAGTGCAGCTCTGGGGTATAATACAGCATGTAACTCAGGAGCAGTACAGGATAAGTAATGTATGTACACAGTGACTCCACCAGAAGAATAGTGAGTGCAGCTCTGGGGTATAGTACAGGATGTAACTCAGGATCAGTACAGGATAAGTAATGTATGTACACAGTGACTCCACCAGCAGAATAGTGAATGCAGCTCTGGGGTATAATACAGGATGTAACTCAGGAGCAGTACAGGATAAGTAATGTATGTACACAGTGACTCCACCAGCAGAATAGTGAGTGCAGCTCTGCAGTATAATACAGGATGTAACTCAGGATCAGTACAGGATAAGTAATGTATGTGCACAGTGACTCCAGCAGCAGAATAGTGAGTGCAGCTCTGGAGTATAATGCAGGATGTAACTCAGGAGCAGTACAGGATTAGTAATGTATGTACACAGTGACTCCACCAGCAGAATAGTGAGTGCATCTCTGGAGAAGGTTGGGTGTGTGAGAGCTCTGCAGGAACAAGGGTGTGGTCACCAGTTGGAGAAAAACCTACCCAGCAAAGGCCACAGGTGCTGGGCTTGCTCCAGCCATGGAGTCCCAGACCTCCTCCCTCCGGCTTCGGTCGGGGGGAGGGAGGACTGCATGTGAGGAGGGGAGAACACCTAGTCGGAGTGGCAGCAATGTCACCCTGACTCCCCTGGAGGAGCCCAAGAGGACCCGCAGCCAGAGGAAGAGAGTGGAGGACCATGCGGCAAAACAACGTTTGCAGGCAAGTTGGGCTGATCGCAAGGAGGGCGAGTCAGTGACGGATGTGGCAACCCGTATTGCCAAGTACATGAAGGACTTTGGGCATGTCGGGAGGCAGCTGAATAAATATAGGCAGGAGCTGCACGTTGCCCGCTATGATGCGGAGAGGGCCAGATCCCGCACCAGGAAGTTAGCCATATCGCGGCAGATTGAAGCCTGTGAGGAGGCTATTGAGTTTTATGAGGAAGAAAGGGAAAGGATTCTGCAAAGAAGTGGGCCTTTCAAAGAGAAACTGTTAAACGACGAAAGGTTTAGCAAAATGGCGTCTGTGAGCAGTTGCGGCATTAAAGAGCGCTCTGCCAGGCGCTCAAGCAGCAGCACAGGCGAATCAGACAGTGCTGAGGATGGGCGAGCTGGGTGCTCTGGTGAGCAGCAATCGCCGCTGCCAGGTGGGACTACTGGGCCCAGCATCCCAGCTGAACAGGTCAGCCTGCCCCCCACATCAGGCGAATCTGACCAGGAGGACACCGACGACAGCTGCAGCAGCAGTGGAGAGGGGGCGCTGATAATGCGGCAGATACAGCTGCAGGAGTCCCCAGAGAGGCTACAATCCTGCTACTTTGGAAAGGATTTGCCCCCAGAAACCTCAAGCAAAAAGAGGAGGAAAAAGGAAAAAACGTATATTCAAGAAAAGTTCGTTTATGTCACCAAGCACTCTGGTTTGGCTGCAAAGTCAGACCAGGGTGGTAACCCTGAGCTCCTAGTCCCGGGCTCTGTGGTGGGTCCAGTGCAGGGGACTGGGGAAGAGAGGGTTAATGCGGCCCAAAACTCCAAGCCCGCTTGTGCTAGTAGTGGGAATGGAGGAGTAAAGGAGGTGGAGAAGAGCGTTCAGAAAGCGAAGAGTCGCGGCCAGTCCAGAGGTGCTGGCGCTGTTGGTCGCGTCCCAGTGGGAGGGGGGCGTGATCCGGCACCAGGTCCCACCGGTGGTGGCTTAGCTGTCCCCCCTGTGTCCCTAAAGCGCCTTTCCGGTGCAGAGGGGGCGCAGGGGGTGGTGGCTGGGTCTGCCGATCCTCCCACACATGGTAAACATCCTTCTGCTGCTGGAAGCAAAGCTGGAGGAACTGCAAATCCAAGAGTGGCTAAGGTGGGCGGAGCTACAGCCACCAATGTCAAAAGAAATGTTGAAGTACATCTTCAGCCACCCACCGAAGGTGCCATGGACTTGCCCTCAGGGCATAAAGAGAAAATTAAGAGTAAAGGTAACATGGGTCCTGGTCCAGCAGGTAATGGAGAAGTGAGTGCGGTAATGGATGCGGCTGTTGGTACCCCTGCTGCCCCTGTTCCTGCTGCCCCTATTCCTGCAGGAACAGGTGTCCCTGGTTCCCCGGCTAGTATGCCACCTTTTGTACGGAAGGGTGGGGCTTTGGAGGGTAGTCAGGGGGTGGGTCAGGATCCAGTCGCCCCTCCAGCGGCGACATCTGGTAGAAGTTATGCCAGTGTCGCCGCTGGAGGGAGGGGGGATGCGTCCTCCTCGTCTTTGGGCTCTGGGGACGGCGTTTTGCAACAGCGCCTCCTGGAGGCCTTGAGGAGGGGGGAGAGCTCGATGAATGTAGGGGGCAGAGTTGTGGATTTGTCTCTCTGGGTGGAGAGACATGGTCTTGGTGCCTTCCGAGAACAAAGGGGGGAGACCGTCTGGTCCCTGCCGACAACCGGGCAGGACATTGGCCGTAAGAATGTGGCTCGTCTTCAGTGGAGAGGCAATGACGCGTGCCCATCCAGGAGTAAGGTGGTGGAGCTTCTGCTGAAGATGGGTTTCAGGGCAAATGACATCTATGCCCTGATCCATCCTTATGGCACGTCTGAGTTCGACATCAGCTTTGCTCGCCCGGAGGGCCTGGAGCTCTTCTGGGGGAATTATGAGCTGATGAAGGACGAGCCCGGCTGGCGCGGTTTTGCTGCACAAGTGGTAACCCGCCAGACTGGAGTCAAGAGAGTGACCGTTTTGACTCGTAACGAGTCCCTCTCTTGTTATGATATCATGACTTGGATAAGTCGGTATGGAGAGGTGGTGGATATGCCCAATAAGAACCGGGACGAACACGGCATCTGGTCCGGAGCCTGGACGTTTATGGTGAAACTTAAGCGTTCAGGGAATTCGGTGGCCCACATACCATCCGCGGCTTTCCTTGGCAGGGATCGTATCTTGGCCTTCTACCAGGGGCAGCCGAAGCTCTGTCACAAGTGCGGCGACCCCACACATTTGAGTGCAGCCTGTAACGTCATCAAGTGCGCTCTGTGTGGCGAGGTAGGTCATCTTGCGGCATCTTGTACAGAGATTAGGTGTCACCTGTGTGGTGACCTCGGGCACCCATTCAGTCGCTGTCCGCGCTCTTTCGCCAATGCGGTCATGGCCCCAGCGGAGGAGAGCCGTGAGGTTGCTTCTGCAGGGGAGGGGACCAGCAGAGGTGATGGAGCCCAGGAGCCAAGGAAGAACAAACATGCTGGGGCAGCCAAGCTAAGGCGCCAAGAGAAGCGCGGAAGGGGCAGGGAGCTGGTGGAAACCCAGGTGGCAGGTGGGTCAATGCTGGCCCCTGCTCCGGACGCAAATCATGAGGCTGAGGTTCCAGGGGACAGGGAGCTGGATGAGGAGGTCAGGAGGATCCAAAGGGAAGAGGATGCCACTTATTCAGATTCTTCCCACTATGAAAGTGTGGGTGAGGGCAAGGATGAGTGGCAAAAGAAAAAGCGCAAGCAGGGCTCCAAGAAAATGAAAAAAAGGGAAGGGAAATCTTCCCCTGCAACGGGCCAGGTGCAGGAAGGCAATCCAAACTCTCCTCTTGTTGGGCTCTCCAACAGGTACCAAGCTCTCTCGTCCTCGGAGGAAGAGGTGCCTAGGACAAGCGTGGGGCCTACAGGGGGTGCTGAGCCTTCCTCTTGTGGGGGTTTGGTGACCTCCAGGGGGAGGGCTGGCCCAGAGCCCAGTGGCAAGGAGGAGGAGGTTGAGGAGCCCCTTGCCATGGACCTATCAGTGTCCAAGAAACGTGGCAAGGGGTCATCCTCAGACCCTGATGAGAAGGGGGGTGGGAAGAAGAAAGCCATCTAACTTGATCACCAATGATGGCGGCACCCACTCCGTTGACGCTGGCATCCATTAATGTTGCCAGCATTAAATCTGATATGGCTAGATTTGCGGCCTTTGATTTTCTCGGCCGCGTTGAAGCCGACATTTTGTTTTTGCAAGAGACCAGGCTGCCAAATTTGGCAGCTGTGCATAAGGCAAGGAGGGAATGGAGGTCTGGTCCATCTTACTGGTCTCTTGCGGCCGAGCCATATAGCGGAGTGGCGGTACTTTTTACCGCAGCGGTTGAATGCCGACGGGTTATCGAGTTAGAAATAGGGAGGTGCTTGATCCTGGATGTTCTCATGAAGGGACAAGAGCTTCGGCTAATCAACATCTACGGTCCCCAAACCAAGCGGGACCGCAAGGATCTCTTTATGAGGATCAAGACATACCTTTTTACCAGTCGGCAGGTGATCTTTGGGGGTGACTTTAATGCAGTCACGAGGACCCGTGACAGGGGAGGCTCCCTAGGCAAGCTGACTTATGATAGCGTCGCGCTTAATAGCATAGCTAGCGAAGCTCGCCTGGTGGATGTCCACATCCGGCACACCCCAGGCCACACGGGTTTCACCTATTATAGAGGCGAGTGTAGGTCTAGAATAGATAGGTTTTATTTGAAGGAGGAAGCCATCTCTTCACCAGTTTCTGTTGTTGAGGTGGAATTCTCCGACCACTGTCTGATTTTGTTTTCCTTGAATGTTGCAGAGACCCCCCGGATGGGTAGAGGCTTATGGAGGCTGAATTCATCACTCCTGGAGGAAGCAGAGATAAGACAGTCCTTTGAGGATTTTCTGCAGAGCCAGGTACCATTACTGGATCTTTGTAGCAGTAAGTCAGAGTGGTGGGAGATGCTCAATATCAGGGCGGCGAGGTTCTTCCGCCAGCTCTCTAGCCTCAGGAGCCTGAGTAAGTACCATCTTTATCAGGGCCTGAGGAGGAAACTCGAACATCTCGTCTCGACTGGAGGTAGCCGCGAGGAGATCTCCAGAGTGAAGTCTTTGCTCAAAGGGTGCCAGTATAATAGGCACGCATCTTTGGTTTTTGAGAGGGACTTCGGGAAGTACCACTCACCTGACCCTTACAGAAACTGCAAGATGTCAGTGAATCGTAAAGTTGTCACTGGACTGATCGACGGTACGGGATCTCTGAACAGGTCCAGATCAGCGATTCTGGAAGTCATCAGATCCTTCTACTCGCACCTTTTGAGAAAGAGGGATCTGGATCGAGATGTGATGTCGGCTTTCCTGGCTGAAGCTGTTCCTGAGCCAGGGGATGACATCTCCCTTAATGTTTTGACAGAGGAGATCAACATAGAGGAAGTTAAACTGGCGATTGATGGGCTTGCGCTCAAAAAATCGCCAGGACCGGATGGCTTAACATCTGAGTACTATAAGACCTTTAAGGACCTCTTGAGTCCCCTCTTGACTGAGGTTTTCAATGAGTGTCTTTCCTCGGACACTCTCCCAAAGTCAATGAGGAGGTCGGCTTTGATCCTTCTGTCAAAGGGTAAAGACTCGAGCCGTATTGAGAACTGGCGTCCCATAGCGCTTCTCAATACGGACAGGAAGGTTCTGGCAAAAGTGCTGTTTAATCGGCTGGTGAAGTTTGCACCCCGGCTCCTCTCGGGCGCCCAGCATTGCTCTGTTCCAGGTCGTAGCACCTTTAGTGCTGTTCTAGGTGTCCGGGAGGCATTGGAGCAGGGTAGGGCTGGTCACTGGGAGGGGTACCTGCTGTCCTTGGATCAGGCCAAAGCGTTTGATCGGGTTAATCACGAGTACCTCTGGTCTGTTCTTCTGAGATATGGCCTGCCAGTGGGGTTTGTCAATTGGCTCAAGACATTGTACGCGGGGGCTGAGACTTTCCCGCTAGTGAACGGTTGGGTCGGCCACCCATTTGAGGTTGGGTCTGGCGTCCGTCAGGGTTGTCCTCTGAGCCCCTTGCTGTACGTGTTTGCCATTGATCCTTTCCTTAGGATGATTGATGGTGGGCCTATGGCGGGGGTCGGGATGGATCGGGCGGTGCCGGAAGCCGCCCTCAGGGTGGCAGCGTACGCTGATGACGTCACCGTCTTTGTGTCCTCGAGGGGGGAGGCAGAGTACGTGATGGCCGAGGTGGATCGCTACTCGGAAGCATCTGGGTCCGGCATCAACTGGGATAAGTGCGAAAGTCTCTGGTTTGGAAGGGGGGATCCTACATTTAGTCTCCCGGACACCCTTCCAGTGCCCCAGGACTCGGCTAAAGTTCTCGGCATCAAATTTGGCCGGGGAGATTACGCCATGCAAAATTGGGTGGTCAGGCTCGATGGTGCCACTCAGAAGGTGGCCCAGTGGAAGCGTTGGTCTTTGACCCTTCGGGAAAGAGTTAACCTGATCAAAACATACCTGCTCCCTTTATTCATCTACCTGGGCAGCGTATGCATTTTGCCAGAGCCTCTCTGGACCCGGGTCTACAACCTGTTCTTCCTAATGTTGTGGGGGAACTGGTTGAACCTAATTAGGAGAGATGTCACATATCGCACGAGGAGACAAGGGGGGTTATCTATGGTCAACCCCGTGGTGTTTCTCGTAAACACCTTTGTTAAGATCAATATAGGCAACCTCTGGCAAGAGAGGGCTCCTCCGTGGGTATTCTCCTGTTGGGGATGGCTTCGGCCTTTCTTCCAGGAATGGGAGACTGGAGGGCGAGTGAAGGATCTTCGCACGCCGCACGGGCATCTTCCGGCTTACGCTACCGTGGTTCTGAAGATGATACGTCGGTGGGGTCTGGGGATGTGGGAGATCAGAACTCTGTCGAGGAAACTCCTCGATAGGAGGGTTCTGTTGACCCATTTCCAGAAGCCCCTGGCGCTCAAGGACTGCCCAAGTCGGGACCTGGAGGGAGGGTTACGTTTATTGAATTCTGACAGGATCCCCTTGAAGTTTTGGGACTTGACTTGGCGCTGTTTCCACGGGAGACTGTATGTAAGGGGCAACTTGAAGAGCAGGCCTCTGGTGGATAGGGGTTGCCCCCGCCAGGAGTGCAGCAACGTACTGGAAAGCATGGAGCATTTCCTGCTTCAGTGTCCCTTTAATACAGAGGTGTACAAACGGGTGGGAGCCTCCATTGGTTGGCCCAGGTTGGCACGCCTCTCGTATGCGGAATGGGTCTATGGGGCATTCGGGGACCTTGGTGGCAGGGACCGGTGCACTTTATTCTTAGTCAGCCTAGTGGTCAGGTTTCACATTTGGAACGCACGGTGTCTAGTTTCGACGGAAGAGAAAATCCTCCCCGTGGATGAGGTGAATAGGAACATCCTGGGTGACCTGGTGAAGGTGCGCTCTCTGGATTATGAGAGGTTGGGCACGACTAAGGCCTCTCTCCTATGGAGAGGGTTTGTATTCCGTTAGGGACAGTCTTCTTATTGTTAGGGTCTTTGTAGGGACAGAATAGGGAGACGTAGGGACAGTTTTTTCTGAGGGTAAGTTTTAGGGAAGGAGTAGGGACATTGTAGGGACAGATTAACTATAGGGATAGTGTTTCTCTATTTGGTCGGTGCCCGGCTTATCATATCCAGTCCTTGTGGAGGGCTGAGTGTGACACTAGTAGAGTTTTTGTTTTTGGTCAAAGATAAAGTATGTACGGCTGCAGGTAACTGAACCTTAGGCTTTCGGGTATTAATATGTAGTGTTGGTTTGTAGTTATGTAATATGAGATGTTATATGTTTTGTTTTGTATATAGGGTGAGGGGTTATAGATAGGTTGGATGGGGGTTTATTGGGGGGAGGGGGGGGGATTTATGCCTCAGCCGTAGCTTGACACGTCCCGGACAATGAACACTGGGCACGGACTGTTGGTGCGGGCGTGGCCCTCAGGCTGCGGCGGGCAGGGTGTGTGTATGCAGTGCAGCTCGGCTCGTCCTGGACATAGACATTGAGCACGGACTTGGGATGCAGGCGTGGCTCCCAGGCTGCACCGTAGGGGGTTGTTTGGGGTGTGTGGTGGTTTGGTCTGGGTATAGGGTTAGTTTAGGATTATGTAAGGTTTTATTCTTTAGGTGGTGGGCATTAAAAAAAAAAAAAAAAAAAAAAATGAAAAAAAAAAATTTGAAAAATAAATAAATAAAAACAAAAAAAAATTATAATAATAATAAAAAAAAAAAATAAGGTATTGGGTTGTTCTTATTGTTATTATTACTTTTGTTAATGTTTGCATTATTGTTATTATATCATTGCTTCGGTTATTAGTCAATTTTTTGGGATTTCAGGCTGGATCCTGTGAGTTAGGGATATGCTTTCTTACATGTGGGTTTATTGTTATATGTAATGTATATGTAGTATGTAGCGTATATGTATTGGTGAGGATGAGTGAGTGTAGTTTGGAGTGCAGGTTGGTGTAGTGTGCTGTGTGTATTATTTGGACCAGATGGACCTTTTGCTTTTGTCCCCTTTGTGCTGCAGTAAGGCAAAGTACGGATAATATAAGTGATAATTTTTTTGGTTTTATGTTTATGTCTTATGCCAAGTGAGCGATATTTATGTTCTGTTTATTGTTATGTTTTTCACTTTTATAATAAAAAGATCTACAGGAGGTAACTCAGGAGCAGTACAGGATAAGTAATGTATGTACACAGTGACTCCACCAGCAGAATAGTGAGTGCAGCTCTGCAGTATAATACAGGAGGTAACTCAGGATCAGTACAGGATAAGTAATGTATGTACACAGTGACTCCTCCAGCAGAATAGTGAGTGCAGCTCTGGGGTATAATACAGGATGTAACTCAGGGTCAGTACAGGATAAGGAATGTATGTACACAGTGACTCCACCAGCAGAATAGTGAGTGCAGCTCTGGAGTATAATACAGGATGTAACTCAGGGTCAGTACAGGATAAGTAATGTATGTACACAGTGACTCCACCAGCAGAATAGTGAGTGCAGCTCTGAAGTATAATACAGGATGTAACTCAGGGTCAGTACAGGATAAGTAATGTATGTATACAGTGACTCCACCAGCAGAATAGTGAGTGCAGCTCTGCAGTATAATACAGGATGTAACTCAGGGTCAGTACAGGATAAGTAATATATGTACACAGTGACTCCACCAGCAGAATAGTGAGTGCAGCTCTGGAGTATAATACAGGATGTAACTCAGGAACAGTACAGGATAAGTAATGTATGTACACAGTGACTCCACCAGTAGAATAGTGAGTGCAGCTCTGGGGTATAATACAGGATGTAACTCAGGATCAGTACAGGATAAGTAATGTATGTACACAGTGACTCCACCAGCAGAATAGTGAGTGCAGCTCTGGAGTATAATGCAGGATGTAACTCAGGAGCAGTACAGGATAAGTAATGTATGTACACAGTGACTCCACCAGCAGAATAGTGAGTGCAGCTCTGGGGTATAATACAGGATGTAACTCAGGGTCAGTACAGGATAAGTAATGTATGTACACAGTGACTCCACCAGCAGAATAGTGAGTGCAGCTCAGGAATATAATACAGGATGTAACTCAGGAGCAGTACAGGATAAGTAATGTATGTACACAGTGACTCCACCAGCAGAATAGTGAGTGCAGCTTCTGGAGTTGGGTGTGTGCTGGTTAAGCTCTGCAACTTCCAGGGTGTGGTCAGAGAAGGAGGTTTTGCTGAGCTTGGATCCCAGAGAAGGTGCACTTTTCTGGGCTTTGTTGGATATGGAGTCCCGCACCTCCTCTCCCCGGGGCCACTCGGGGGGAGGGAGGGAAGTGAAGGCATTGCTGGCATCAGCAATGCCGAAAGAAAGTTTGCCACTGGTGCCGGAGAAGCCAGCAGCACGCAGGAAAACAGGAGCTTCTGCTGGAGGTAAGAAGAGACTTGGACCTGGTCGTGGCTGCAGCAGCGTGGCACCATTTGTCAGCAAGGCGGCTTCTGATAGCGCAGGGAGTGAGATTGTGACCCGCAGCCAGACCCGCAGGAGAGCAGGTGAGCCGCAGACCCTGGCAAGTATGGGTAAGTGGAGCGAAAGAAAGAAGGAGGAATCAGTGATTGAGCTGGCCTCCAGGCTGGCTAAGAGTATTAATGACTATAACTTTGCTGGAAAAATGTTGGTCATGCAAAAGGGAAGGTGCGCGATGCCAAGCTGATCATGGAGCAAAATGCTTCTAAGGACAGAAAGGCAGAAGCCAGAAGGGCAATAAAGAAATGCAAGGACTGCATTAGAATGTGGGAAGCGGTGAGGGAGAAAATACTGGAGGAGAGCGGTCCCTTTAAGGAAAAAATAATAAATGATGACCGGTTTGCAAAGATGGCGGCAAGGTGCAGTGGCCAGGAGCAAAGCGAGTCAAGCAATGATGAAGCCTCAGATGAGGAATTGTTTGAGGATGTGCAGGAGACCCTGGAGGAGCAGCCTGTATGCTCACAAGAGCTAGTACCAACACCCAGTGGCACTACAAGTTCCAGAGAGCTGTTGCCTGAGGAAATTGGACTGCCATCTACCTCAGGGGAATCGGAGGTGGAGGGAAACGCAGGAAGGCTACAAGTGCAGAAGACCCCACAGCCAGAAGCCTCTCTGCATATTGGGGGCTTCATGTTTGGCAATGAGATGCCGGAGGAGGATGTAGAGATAAAGAAAAAGAAAAAGAAACCTGTTAAGCTGCAGGAAAAGCTTGTGTTTGTCAAAGTTCCCGTGAGGACTGACCTGGCTGCAAAGTCGGATCAGAGTTCTGACCCCAAAAACCCCCCTGGCTCGGACTCTGTGGTGGGCCTGGAGCAGGGAGTTGGGGAGAAAAGGGCCCAGCTGGTCAGACCCCCTGTCCCTGTGTTAGTTGGTAACAGGAGCAAGGAGGTCAGTAAGAAAGGCGCAGTAAAGGCCAGTACAGATGCAGGTCGCGGTAACAGCAAGGAGGGTGGCAGCGGTGCCACTAATGCAGCAAGTGCTGCTTGTGATGCGGAGGGGGCTGCGGACCTAAAATCAGGGGTCTCCCATAATCTGGGAGTAAGTCAGGCCGGATCCCGCGCCTCCAGTGATGCGGAGGCAAAAAAGGAAAAAGTAAAAACACAAGCAAAAGTCCGGAGGCTTTACCATCTACCTCCGGAGAGGCCAGGACCCATGGACCACATGATCCAAGGATAAAAGTGGTAGATCCGGGTATGGATGTGCGAGAGCGTGTGGTGGATGTGAGGGACAACGCCGAGAGTAAACAATTCTCTGCAGGTTCTGGGCCTTCGGGCACCTCGGGCCCCCCTGGCAGCCGGGGATCTGGAGGACCAGGGGATAAGGTGGATAGGCCGGGGGGGTCACAGGTTCCAGTCGCCCCTCCGGCGGCGACAACAACTGGCAGGAGTTATGCCAGTGTCGCCGCTGGAGGGGAGGGGTCCTCCTTGTCTCCAGGCTCTAGGGAGGGCGCTTTGCAACAGCGTCTCCTGGAGGCTTTACGGAAGGGGGAGAGTACAATCACAGTTGGAGGAAGAGAGGTGAACCTATCTCTCTGGAAAGAGAGACATGGCTTGGGTGCCTTCCGAGAGCAAAGGGGGGAGACCGTATGGTCCCTACCGACACCCGGGCAGGACGCAGGTCGTAGGAATGTGGTCCGTCTTCGTTGGAGAGGCAATGATACGTGCCCTCCGAGGGCAAGGGTAGTGGAGCTTCTGCTGAAGATGGGCTTCAGGGCAGTTGACATCTTTGCCCTGATCCATCCTTACGGCACGTCTGAGTTTGACATCAGCTTCGTTCGCCCAGAGGGCTTAGAAATCTTCTGGGGGAATTACGAGCTGGTGAAAAACGAGCCCGGCTGGCGAGACTTTGCCATCCAGGTGGTGTCTCGCCAGAACGGTATCAAGAAGGTGACCGTTTTGACTCGTAACGAGTCACTTTCTTGCTTTGACATCATGACGTGGCTCAGTAGGTACGGAGAGGTGACGGAGATGCCAAAAAAGAACAGGGATGAGCACGGCATATGGTCTGGGGCCTGGACGTTCATGGTCCAGCTGAAACGTTCAGGTAACTCAGTGGCACACATACCTTCTGCAGCCTTCCTCGGCAGGGATCGTATCTTGGCCTTTTACCAGGGGCAGCCGAAGCTCTGCCACAGGTGCGGGGACCCCTCACACTTGAGCGCCGCTTGTAAGACCTTGAAGTGCGCCCTGTGTGGGGGTCTGGGTCATCTAGCCGCCTCCTGTGCGGAGATTAGGTGTAACCTGTGTGGTGACCTCGGTCACCCATTTAGTCGCTTTCCGCGCTCCTTTGCCAATGCGGTCTCAGCACCTACGGATGGGGGTCATGATGTGGCCTCCGGGGGTGAGGGGACCAGCAGAGGTGGAGGAGCTCAGGAGCCAGGGAAGAACCGGCAAAAGACGCCTGCGGAGCAGAGGCGTCAGGAGAAACGCAGACGGAGCAGGGAGCTGACAGGAGCACCCACAGCAGGTGGGTCGATGGTGGCCCCTGTTCCAGAAGCAAATCTCGCGGCTGAGGCTTTGAGGGACAGCGATTTAGATGAGGAGGACAGGAGGATCCAGAGGGAGGAGACCAACTCTGCAGATTCCTCTCACTGCGAAAGTGTGGATGAGGAAGGCAAGAGGTGGCTAGAGAAACGGCGTAAGCTAGGTGCCACGAGAGGAAACGAAGGGGGGATTCAAGATCTTCTCCCACCCCGGGCCAAGTACTGGAAGGAAAAGCCTGCTCACCTCCAGTTGGACTCTCCAATAGGTTCCGAGCCCTCCGAGACATCTCTTCCTCCTCTTCTGAGGGGGAGGCGGAGGGCAAGGTTCCTAGGGCAAAGGAAGGGTCAACAGGGGGCGCTGAGTCTCCACCTCGTGAAGGCATAGTTCCTTCCGGGGTGGAGGCTACTCTGGAACCTGGAAACAAGGACGACGGGGTCAGGGGATCTCCTGCTATGGACACATCTGTGTCCAAAAAAAGAAGCAAGGGGCTTTCCTCTGACCCCGAGGAAGCGGGTGTGAGGAAGAAAGCCGTCTAATTTAATCACTCATGATGGCGGCACCCACTCCGCTGACTCTGGCATCAATTAACGTTGCCAGCATTAAGTCTGATACGGCTAGATTTGCGGCCTTTGATTTTCTCGGCCGCGTTGAAGCCGACATTTTATTTTTGCAGGAGACCAGGCTGTCTGATTTGGCAGCCATACATAAGGCAAAAAGGGAGTGGAGGTCAGGCCCTTCCTACTGGTCTCTTGCGGCCGAGCCGTATAGCGGAGTGGCGGTACTTTTTACCGCAGCGGTTGAATGCCGACGAGTTATTGAATTAGAAATGGGAAGGTGCCTGATCTTAGATGTCCTCATGAAGGGACAAGAATTAAGACTTGTCAACATCTATGGTCCCCAGTCAAAAAAGGACAGGAAGAGTCTCTTTATGAGGATCAAGCCCTACCTTTTTACCAGCCGCCAAGTTGTCTTTGGAGGTGACTTTAATGCAGTCACAAGAGCCCGCGATAGGGGAGGCTCTGGAGACAGGCGGTTGACTTTTGACAGCGTCGCACTTAATAGTATAGCTAGCGAGGCTCGCCTGGTGGATGTCCACATCCGGCACACCCCAGGCCACGAGGGGTTCACCTATTATAGAGGTCAGAGCAGGTCTAGAATAGACAGGTTTTATTTGAAGGAGGAAGCCATCTCTTCACCAGTGTCCGTTGTTGAGGTGGAATTCTCCGATCACTGTCTAATATTGTTTTCTCTGAATGTTGCAGAGACCCCCCGGATGGGCAGAGGTTTTTGGAGACTGAATTCATCACTCCTGGAGGAAGCAGAGATAAGACAGTCCTTTGAGGATTTTCTGCAGAGCCAGGTACCATTACTGGATCTCTGTAGCAGTAAGTCAGAGTGGTGGGAGATGTTCAAGAGGAGGGCGGCAAGGTTCTTCCGAGAGCTCTCCAACCTCAGATGCCTGGACAGGTACCGCTTGTACAACGGCCTGAGGAGGAAACTCGAACATCTCGTTTCGACTGGAGGTAGCCGCGAGGAGATCTCCAGAGTGAAATCTTTGCTCAAGAAGTGCCAGTACGATAGACACGCATCCTTGGTTTTTGAGAGGGATTTCGGGAAGTACCGCTCGCCCGACCCTTACAGAAACTGTAGGATGTCAGTGAATAGTAAAGTGGTCACTGGACTGATCGATAGTACAGGATCCCTGAATCGATCCAGATCAGCGATTCTGGAGGTCGTCAGATCCTACTACTCGCAACTCTTGGGAAAGAGGGATCTAGATTCGGAAGTGATGTCGGCTTTCCTGGCTGAAACTGTCCCTGAGCCGGGGGTAGACACCTCTCTTGATGTTTTGACAGGAGAGATCAGAATAGAGGAAGTTAAACTGGCGATTGATGGGCTCCGGCTCAAAAATCGCCAGGACCGGATGGACTAACATCCGAGTATTATAAGACCTTCAAGGACCTCTTGAGTCCCCTCTTGACGGAGGTATTAAATGAGTGTCTTTCCTCGGGCACTCTGCCAAAGTCAATGAGGAGGTCAGCTTTGATCCTTCTGTCAAAGGGTAAAGACTCGAGCCGTATTGAGAACTGGCGTCCCATAGCACTTCTCAATACGGACAGGAAGGTTCTGGCAAAAGTGCTGTTTAATCGGTTGGTCAAGTTTGCACCCCGGCTCCTCTCGGGGGCCCAGCATTGCTCTGTTCCAGGCCGTAGCACCTTTAGCGCTGTTCTTGGTGTCCGGGAGGCAGTGGAGCAGGGTAGGGCTGGTCACTGGGAGGGGTACTTGCTGTCCTTGGATCAGGCCAAAGCGTTTGATCGGGTTAATCACGAGTACCTCTGGTCAGTCCTTCTGAGATATGGCCTGCCAGTGGGGTTTGTTGATTGGCTGCGAACATTGTATGCAGGGGCTGAGACTTTCCCGCTGGTGAACGGTTGGCTTGGCCGCCCTTTTGAGGTGGGTTCCGGTGTCCGTCAGGGCTGTCCTCTAAGTCCCCTGTTGTATGTGTTTGCGATAGATCCCTTTCTTAGGAGGGTTGATCGTGGACCTATAGCAGGGGTCGGGATGGACCGGGCGGTGCCGGAGGCTACCCTGAGGGCAGTGGCATACGCCGATGATGTCACGCTCTTCGTATCCTCAAGGGAGGAGGCGGAGTTTGTGGTGTCGGAGGTGGATGCCTACTCAGAGGCATCCGGGTCCAGAGTCAACTGGGATAAGTGCGAAAGTCTCTGGTTAGGAAGGGGGGATCCTGTGTTTGATCTCCCGGACACTCTTCCGGTGCCCCAGACTTCAGCAAAAGTTCTTGGCATCAAATTTGGCCAGGGGGATTACCCCATGCAAAATTGGGTAGACAGGCTGGATGGTGCCACTCAGAAGGTAAACCAGTGGAAGGGTTGGTCTTTGACCCTTCGGGAAAGAGTTAGCCTGATCAAAACATACCTGCTCCCTTTATTCATCTACCTGGGCAGCGTATGCATTTTGCCAGAACCTCTCTGGACCCGGGTCTACAACCTGTTCTTCCTAATGTTGTGGGGGAATAGGTTGAACCTGATCAGGAGAGATGTTACATACCGCACGAGGAGACTAGGGGGGTTATCTATGGTCAACCCCGTGGTGTTTCTTGTAGACACCTTTTTTAAGATCAACATAGGCAACCTCTGGCAAGAAAGGGCTCCTCTGTGGGTCTACTCCTGCCGGGGATGGTTTCGGCCCTTCTTCCAGGAATGGGAGACAGGAGGGCGAGTGAAGGACCTTCGCACGCAGCATGGATATCTCCCGGCTTACGCTACCTTGGTTTTGAAGGTGATACGCCGGTGGGGTCTGGGGATGTGGGAGATCAGGACTCTCACGAGGAGGCTCCTCAACGAAAGAGTCCTGTTGACCCGTTTCCAGAAGCCCCTGGCACTCAAGGACTGCCCAAGTCGGGACCTGTAGGGAGGGTTACGTTTACTGAATTCAACCCGGGTCCCCGTGAAGTTTTGGGACTTGGCTTGGCGCTGCTTTCACGGGAGACTGTATGTAAGGGGTAACTTGAAGAGCAGGCCTCTGATTGACAGGGGTTGCCCCCGTCAGGAGTGCAGCGATGTGCTGGAAAGCATGGAGCATTTTCTGCTTCAGTGCCCCTTTAATACAGAGGTATACCAACGGGTAGGGGTCTCCATAGGCTGGCGTCAGCTGGCACACCTCTCCTATGCGGAGTGGGCTTATGGAGCCTTCAGAGGTCTTGGTGGCAGGGACCGCTGCACTTTATTCCTAGTTAGCCTAGTGGTCAGGTTCCACATCTGGAGTGCACGGTGTTTAATCTCGACGGAGCTGAAAGTCCTCCCCGTGGATACGGTATGTAGGAACATCCTGGGTGACCTGGTGAAGGTGCGTTCTTTGGAGTATGAGAGGCTGGGCACATCTAAGGCTTCTCTCCTATGGAGAGGGCTTGTATTTCGTTAGGGACAGTGTTTTCTTAATTTTCTAGGGGAAGAGTAGGGAGAGAGAAGGGACAGGATAGGGAGAGAGGAGGGATAGGGCAGGGACAGGTTTCCATGAAGGGTCAGACTGAGGGGCAGACTAAGGACAGTCTAGGGCAAATTAGGGAGAGAATAGGGAGAAAATGCAAGGGATAGTACATTGTGATGTCTGTGCCCGGCTTATCACCTCCAATCCCGGTGGCGGGCTGTGAGTGCACCATGAAGCTTTTTGTTTTGATTTGGGCAAAATGAAATGAAGTAGGGCTGCAGGTGAGCCGACCTTAGGCTTTCGGGTTATGTATATAGTATATATTATGTATGTTGATATTGGTGTGCATTATGGTTTTGTATATATTGTATATATTCACGTTTTGGGTGGTAGGTAGGTTGGGTGGGGGAGTTGGGGGGAGTGGGATTCACGCCTTGAGCCGTAGCCTGGCACGTCCCGAACATTGAACTCTGGGCACGGACTGGTGGAGCGGGCATGGCCCCCAGGCTGCGGCGGGCACTGTGTGGTATTTATTAAAAAAAACAAAAACAAAAAAACCCTGGTGTGGCTTGGCACGTCCTGAACTAAGAACTCTGGGCACGGACTGATGGAGCAGGCTTGGCCCCCAAGCTGCACTGGGGACCCAAAAAAAAAAAAAAATTTTTAGTTCGTTTTATGCCAGTTGGCTCAGTCTTTCTGTTTGAATTTGCTTATTTATGTTGCTATTTCAGTTATTTCTGCTGTTTATGTTATTGCTTCCATTTGTTCTGTGTGGGTGCAGTGCGGCACGGCTGGACCTGGAGTTATAGTTTACAGGGTTTATGTAGTTATAGTTTCCTTAGTTTTATATTTTAGGTATATAGTTGTATATTGTGTTATATGTTGAGTGTGTATGTGTGTGGGTGTGTACGGCGGGGAGGAAACCCGGATATGGACATTTACTTTGTTTATGGATCACGGACTGTGGGGGAAGGGCCTTATATTGCTTTATATGGTTATTCTTATTGTTACAGTTTGTCTTTGTTGTGTTTTTTACTTTTATAATAAAAGATCTACAGGATGTACCTCAGGAGCAGTACAGGATAAGTAATGTATGTACACAGTGACTCCACCAGCAGAATAGTGAGTGCAGCTCTGGAGTATAATACAGCATGTAACTCAGGATCAGTACAGGATCAGTAATGTATGTACACAGTGAGTCCACCAGCAGAATAGTGAGTGCAGCTCTGCAGTATAATACAGGATGTAACTCAGGATCAGTACAGGATAAGTAATGTATGTACACAGTGACTCCACCAGCAGAATAGTGAGCGCAGCTCTGGAGTATAATACAGGATGTAACTCAGGATCAGTACAGGATAAGTAATGTATGTACACAGTGAGTCCACCAGCAGAATAGTGAGTGCAGCTCTGGAGTATAATACAGGATGTAACTCAGGATCAGTACAGGATAAGTAATGTATGTACACAGTGACTCCACCAGCAGAATAGTGAGTGCAGCTCTGGAGTATAATACAGGATGTAACTCAGGAGCAGTACAGGATAAGTAATGTATGTACACAGTGACTCCACCAGCAGAATAGTGAGTGCAGCTCTGGAGTATAATATAGGATATAACTCAGGAGCAGTACAGGATAAGTAATGTATGTACACAGTGACTCCACCAGCAGAATAGTGAGTGCAGCTCTGCAGTATAATACAGGATGTAACTCAGGAGCAGTACAGGATAAGTAATGTATGTACACAGTGACTCCACCAGCAGAATAGTGAGTGCAGCTCAGGAGTATAATACAGGATGTAACTCAGGGTCAGTACAGGATAAGTAATGTATGTATACAGTGACTCCACCAGCAGAATAGTGAGTGCAGCTCTGCAGTATAATACAAGATGTAACTCAGGATCAGTACAGGATAAGTAATGTATGTACACAGTGACTCCACCAGCAGAATAGTGAGTGCAGCTCTGGACTATAATACAGGATGTAACTCAGGGTCAGTACAGGATAAGTAATGTATGTACATAGTGACTCCAGCAGCAGAATAGTGAGTGCAGCTCTGGGGTACAATACAGGATGTAACTCAGGATCAGTACAGGATAAGTAATGTATGTACACAGTGACTCCACCAGCAGAATAGTGAGTGCAGCTCTGGAGCATGATATGGAGGCTGTATCTCAGGATGAGAACAAGATCACTTAGGCTGGGTTCACACGGGGCAAAAACCGCGAGATTTCCACCGGGAGAACCGCCGCAGTTTAAGCCGCGGCGGCTTTAAAGCGACCCGTCCGCATGCTTTTCCGTTGCGGCCGGCTCTCCCATAGAGGAGAGTGCGGCCGTAAAATAAATAAACAAAAAAAGAATGTAAACAGACATGCTCAATCTTTGGAAACCGCGCCAGCCGCAGCCGCGGTTTCGACCAGATTTACCGCTGCGGATTAGCCGTCCCGTGTGGACGAGGTTTCTGAGAAACCTCGTCCACATGGCTGGCTAATCCCGAGATTAGCGGCCGCGGGCGGATCTGCTGCGGCTAAACCGCGGCAAATCCGCCCTGTGTGACCCTAGCCTAAAGAATGCCTTAAAGTCACAGATGCTGTTTTTGCACCAATGAGAGCCTGTAATAACAGCTGCCTCTTGATTTCTGTCTGCTGCGGTGTTACCATGTGGAGTTTTTGCTGACCCAGATCACCATCCACATCATCCACATCCTGCACAGCATTAGTTCTGAGGGTATATTTGCTCGCAGTGAAGTGGAAAGTGATGTCACACGTCCTTTATGTGGACTGATCAGTCATGGTGCCGTCTCTCTCTCACTGCCGGAGCTTCAGGTTTTGCGGTTCTTGTATAATTGCGGTCTGTGTCTGAGGATCACACTTACCACGTAACGGTTTCTCTTCAAAATCAATTATTACATTTAAGAACTACAACCTCCGTCACTGAAGGCTTTCTGTAATAGTCACCGAGTCGCCCTCACGTGGGCCGTCTCTAATATTCAGTCACCGAGTCGCCCTAACGTGGGCCGTCTCTAATATTCAGTCATCGCGTCGCCCTCACGTGGGCCGTCTCTAATATTCGGTCACCGAGTCGC
The DNA here is from genome assembly GCF_035609145.1 of Eleutherodactylus coqui. Lineage (NCBI taxonomy): Eukaryota > Metazoa > Chordata > Amphibia > Anura > Eleutherodactylidae > Eleutherodactylus > Eleutherodactylus coqui. The sequence continues at coordinate 4,857,527 of NC_089841.1, forward strand.
CCTCACGTGGCCGTCTCTAATATTCAGTCACCGAGTTGCCCTGACATGGGCCGTCTGTAATATTCAGTCACGGAGTCGCCCTCACGTGGCCACCTCTAATATTCAGTCACAGAGTTGCCCTCACGTGGCCATCTCTAATATTCAGCCACCGAGTCGCCCTCACGTGGGCCGTCTCTAATATTCAGCCACCGAGTCGCCCTCACGTGGGCCGTCTCTAATATTCGGTCACCGAGTCACCCTCACGTGGGCCGTCTCTAATATTCGGTCACGGAGTCGCCCTCACGCGGGCCGTCTCTAATATTCGGTCACGGAGTCGCCCTCACGCGGGCCATCTCTAATATTCGGTCACGGAGTCACCCTCACGTTAGCCGTCTCTAATATTCGGCCACCGAGTCGCCCTCACGTAGCCACCTCTAATATTCAGTCACAGAGTCGCCCTCACGTGGCCACCTCTAATATTCAGTCACAGAGTCGCCCTCCTGTGGCCACCTCTAATATTCAGCCACCGAGTCGCCCTCACGTGGCCACCTCTAAAATTCAGCCACCGAGTCGCCCTCACGTGGCCACCTCTAATATTCAGCCACCGAGTCGCCCTCACGTGGCCACCTCTAATATTCAGCCACCGAGTCGCCCTCACGTGGCCACCTCTAATATTCAGCCACCGAGTCGCCCTCAAGTGGGCCGTCTCTAATATTCAGCCACCGAGTTGCCCTCACGTGGGCCGTCTCTAATATTCAGTCTCCGAGTCGCCCTCACGTGGGCCGTCTCGAATATCGGGTCACGGAGTCGCCCTCACGTGGGTCGTCTCTAATATTCAGTCTCCGAGTCGCCCTCACGTGGGCCGTCTCGAATATCGGGTCACGGAGTCGCCCTCACATGGGCCATCTCTAATATTCGGTCACGGAGTCGCCCTCACGCGGGCCGTTCCTAATATTCGGTCACGGAGTCGCCCTCACGCGGGCCGTCTCTAATATTTTGCCCAATAATTGGTCTACAGGTAAGATATGGAGGTGACCTCCAATAATAACTGCCGCCTGCTGACTTACGAGGCTGTCAGGCAGGGTTACTGACTCTGTGAATGGATTATCAGCAGTAACTATCTGTGGGGTGCCCTGGGGTGGGGGTGGGGTTGGTTCGGGGCACCAGGTAGGGCAGTAACTGAACACACGCCCTTCTATTTCCGTAGACATTTGCCCGGACGGTTGGATCTTGTTCGGGTGGAAATGTTTATTCATATCCAAAGAGATGAAAACCTGGGAAGGAAGTCAGCGTTATTGTAAAGAGAAGGGTGCCAACCTGCTGGTGGCGGAGCGGGACGACGCTGTGATGAAGGTACGGATGGATGATGGGTGTTGTGGCTGTCCGGCGCTGATGCGCCCATCTATATAAGCTCTCCATTGAATTGATGCATGACACATCGTCACTGTGGAGGTTTTTGGCGCCATGTCAGCACTTGCTGTAGAGTGCCGCGCAGCTCTCCGCTATCTGTCCGACCGGATGCAAGTGACTGACTGCTCCCGTCATGTAAATAGTGTCGGCTAGGAAGATAGGCACTAATATTGTTACATCTGTATCCTAAGGTACCCTTTCATGGGGCAATGATAGATTTACTGAATGATTACTGGAAACAGCGACATTCAGTGATAGTCGGCCCGTGTACGTGCGGCCGCCGGCCAGGCACCGCGCCAGAAGTCGCTCTCTTGTCGGTGTTGCTTGGTTCTCAGCTCACCCATTGGCCTTGTAAGCAGCCAGTCCTTCCTCTATGACAATGCCTGTCTGCAGTGAATGGCGGTGAGAAGCTCCGCCCACTGCGCCTCCATTATCTGCATGACTGTTACTCATATGTGATAGCACCGCGGTGATAGTTACTGTGACGGCTGCTGGGCCCGCTGCGCCCGTCAGTCATCCTGTGTAGCCGTACCTTTAGGCTGTTCTCACACGACCAATGAAATCGTTGCACAATATCAATTCACTATTTTTCATCGCAGGCTGTAATAAATCGCAGCATGCCCGATCTTTGGGCGCCCTTGGAACGCCTCACATGGCATCGCCCATTGTTTTCAATGTGGCCAGTAAAGCATCGCATGGCGTGCGAGGTGCCCACGGGCGCGATGCACGGTTTACCCATTATATGCCGCGTCTGAGGACCGCTACTTCCTGAAGTGATGTAGCGCCTGGCATCTGCGGGGACGTCGCACATTGGGGAGTGTGATGTTGGGAGCGATATGGCACTCGCCCGTGTGTAATTAGCCTTAGTCTTTGCTGTGACCTTGCCTCTCGGGGATCGGGCTGTATACAGGGGATATAATAAGTCTACGCCGCACCCCTGTTATAACGTCCGGTTAGAAAATCCAACCAAGATGAAACCCTTCAGATCTCTGCCCTCCGTCTGACCCGTTATCCGGGCAATCCAGGGAAAGACCTACGGCCCTTTTAGACGCAACGAGAATCACTCAAAGCCGTCTTTTGAGTGATTCTCATTCTGTCTAACTGCAGGGACAGCGTGCAGGGAGTCGCTGATTGCTGAAATTTAGCATGCTGTTATCAGCCGACTGCGCTGATAAGGTTCTCTGTGCCTGTGTCCTGCAGTGAATTCACAGTGGGGACATTGACAGAGTGGAGAATACTGCAGCTGTTTGCTTATGCAAATCAGCTGTATTGTTCTATTAGTGGCCGCAGTGGTGTCCCGCTCCGCCTGCATAGTCTATGGTAGCTAATTAGCGACTATAAAGTATGTAAAGATGATCGCTCAAAACTGTCACTCAGCAAGTTTTGAACGATCATCTATGAGTGTAAATGGGGCTTTAGTCTAACCCTGTAGGTCTGCGCCCCCTGCTGGTTCAGTGTCTGAACGGGGCAGCAGATGAGCTGATTGTCTCTCGTTCCCTCAGGCTGCTCTGTGTGACGAGACAGAAGTATATTACAGCGGTCACTGTTTGTGTTGTGTCCCCCTCCCATGTAACCCGGAGCCCCCCCCTCCCCCGCTCATTAATGCCCCTGGTTGTGTCTCTTCTAGCAGCGCTCATGTGTTTGTTGGTCCTTGAACTCTTTTTTTTTTTTTTTGATTCTAGGATTTTTCTATTAATAATAAAGTCTATTTTTGGGTCGGCAAAATGTTAAAATGGAAATCTAATTGGAATGGTTGGGAACGAAGTTGGGAATGGCCGAACAGCCTTGAAATGTGAGTAACATTGCTCTCTGTTATCAGTTGTTTTGTCTGGGATCCTCAGTAGGATCGCCGCACGATGAGTGTGGAGCTCCGTCCGTCCCTCGCTCACATACACACAGGGGATTTACTGCTTCAGTGACTAATCGGCCCCCAACATTCATACAGGGGGGTGCAGACTGACACGTTACCTGCACCGATACATTGTAACAAACGATAAATTATTACTAGGGGTGACATAGGGGAGACTATGACTACTGGGGTCACTGCGGGGGCCATTATTACTAGTGTATCCACTCTGGGGGCCAGCATTACTACTGGGGTCACTGCAGGGGACATTATTACTACTGGGGCCACTCTGGGGGTCCGCATTACTACTGGGGCCACTGTGGCCACTAGTATGACGAGGGACGTCATAGGGGACACTATGACTACTGAGGCCACTGCAGGGGACATTATTACTACTAGGGCTACTGTAGGGTTAACTATTACTACTGAGGGCCACTGTGGGGGTTATTAGTACTACTGTATCCACTCTGGGGGTCAGCATTACTACTGGGGTCACTGCGGGGGACATTATTACTACTGTATCCACTCTGGGGGTCAGCATTACTACTGGGGCCACTGTGGGGCACACTATTATTAGTAGGGATGTCATAGGGGACACTATTACTACTGAGGCCACTGCGGGGGACATTATTACTACTAGGGCTACTTTAGGGTTAACTATTACTACTGAGGGCCACTGTGGGGGTTATTAGTACTACTGTATCCACTCTGGGGGTCAGCATTACTACTGGGGTCACTGCGGGGGACATTATTACTAGTGTATCCACTCTGGGGGCCAGCATTATTACTGGGGTCACTGCGGGGGACATTATTACTACTGTATCCACTCTGGGGGTCAGCATTACTACTGGGGCCACTGTGGGGCACACTATTATTACTAGGGATGTCATAGGGGACACTATGACTACTGAGGCAGCATACCTTAAGCTCATATACAGTATGTTTACATGTGATGGAAATGCTACAGAATGTCCCCAGCAGAAATCAGCGGGAGCTCGCTGGCACACAGGAACAAAAACCCTGCGCAAATGTGTGCAGAAAATACTCCTACGCCCGTGTGAATGAGCCCTGAATATTTGCTGCATATCTTTGGTTTTGCGCACATATTGTCTATAGAACTTAACATACAAAGGAAAGCTCAAAAAGTGTCCGAACCGCCCGGCTCAGGTCTGCCTGCAAGCTGCGCAAAATATGCAGCAACACGCATGGAACACGGACATTGGCTGCGTATTTTACACCCCACGGACTAGAGGTGTATCGCGCACCAGAATCAGACCAGCTGCTGTTTATATCACACGTAAATATGTGCTTGAAACACACGTGTGACCACCCCAGAGCGAGTCAGCAGGGTCATGCGCCAATGTGCAAGATGTACGCATAATACGGACTGAATACACGCCGGTGTGGTGGGAGTGCTGCAGAATGTCCACAGCAGAACGTTCTGCATCCAGCAGACAGGCGGATTCTGCACCATCGGTGGGGTCTTTACCGGCCATTAGGCGCGTCCCCGCAGCTGATCTAATGCTATGTGGCGCTCCCCTGCACCACCTCCTCTGATGCTGGTCAGGTGAGGCCCCTACAGGCCGCTGGGAGCGCTGACAGCGGGAAGCCTTCGGAGGAGGTGAGGGGAGCGCCGCACAGTATGACATCAGCTGCGGGGACCCGGCTGATCTCCAGTCATAATCCTCACAAATGGTACATACTTTATTGGTTTGGGGCTGCAGAGGTGCTGCGCTATTTGTTTGCCGTCTTTTTTTTTTTTTTTTTCTTCCAAAGTGTTTTTTATTTAGTTTTAAGGCAATACATGGTACTCCAAATGTATGAAGATTAGAGATGAGCGAACGTACTCGTCCTAGCTTGATACTCGTTTGAGTATTAGTGTGTTCGGGATGCTCGTTATTCGTAACGAACACCACGCGGTGTTCGGGTTACTTGCACTTTCATCCCTGAGACGTTAGCGCGCTTTTCTGGCCAATAGAAAGACAGGGAAGGCATTACAACTTCCCCCTGCGACGTTCAAGCCCTATACCACCCCCCTGCTGTGAGTGGCTGGGGAGATCAGGTGTCACCCGAGTATATAAATCGTCCCCTCCCGCGGCTCGCCACAGATGCGTTGTGAGATAGCTGAGGGACAGTGCTGCTGGTACCGGAGCTGCTGTAGGGAGAGTGTTAGGAGTTAGTGTAGGCTTCAAGAACCCCAACGGTCCTTCTTAGGGCCACATCTAACCGTGTGCAGTACTGTGGAGGCTGCTTTTTGCAGTGTTGCACTTTTTTTTTTTTTGGTATATCGGCCGTGCAGAGCATTGTGCCCTGCAATAAAACTCCAGGGATAGAATTGTGTAGGCAGGGCCAGAAGACATATATTATAGATTGAATATACGCAGTGGGCCTTTTCAAAAAAATATTGGGCAAAAAATCTATTTGGCCTGCCTGTCACTGTGCTCAGTGTTCTGGGTCCGTGTGTGCTGGGGGTAGTAGTTCTCCAAATAAATACGCAGCCAGCTAAGTGTTACAGCAGGCGTGCGCCAAATTATTTCCTGGCGTTCCGTAAGCGAAGTCAGCCTCCAACCACAGGCCAATAAGCGGCACATTTAATTACAGCGTAACTTTTATTATAAATATACGAGACAAACAAAACAAGAATAATAAAAAACACAACAATATGAGTTGTGTATTTGTGCGTGATACTATACTTGATAATCTTATGGTCGCACCAAGGAGAAAAACCGTTCATGTGACTCCCGTCTAGTTTATATATCAGAATGACACAATATCATGTAGTATAATATATATATTATTGATGGTAAGTATATATATATATAACTAGTATGTCGATTGATATAGATATTCTATCGATACACAGAGTAAAGCTAAAGTCCTAATTTTCTGAGTATACGCCCAAGCAACCATGCGTTGTATTAGGTCTTGTGCGCATAGTTTTCACAGGCCGGTATATACGTTCGTTCATATATTCAATTTCTCCCCGTTTGACCAAGATGAAAGATATGAATGGCAAAAATTATAAGGAGGCTCTTGGATTTGTTAAAGGGGTTGTCCCGCGGCAGCAAGTGGGGGTATACACTTCTGTATGGCCATATTAATGCACTTTGTAATGTACATTGTGCATTAATTATGAGCCATACAGAAGTTATTCACTTACCTGTTCCGTTGCTGGCGTCCTCGTCTCCATGGCTCCGTCTAATTTCAGCGTCTAATCTCCCGATTAGACGCGCTTGCGCAGTCCGGTCTTCTCCCTTCTGAATGGGGCCGCTCGTGCTGGAGAGCTGCCCTCGTAGCTCCGCCCCGTCACGTGTGCCGATTCCAGCCAATCAGGAGGCTGGAATCGGCAATGGAATGCACAGAGCCCACGCTGCACCATGGGAGAAGACCTGCGGTGCATCGTGGGTGAAGATCCCGGCGGCCATCTCAGCAAGGTAAGTAAGAAGTCACCGGAGCGCGGGGATTCGGGTAAGTACTACCTGTTTGTTTTTTTTTATCCCTGCATCGGGTTTGTCTCGCGCCAAACGGGGGGGCTATTGAAAAAAAACAAAAAAAACGGTTTCGGTGCGGGACAACCCCTTTAAAAGAGCAGACGTGACGGCCAGTGTTTATATACAGTAGATGCGTATTTAATGCATTCGTTTCTCTTCAGCAATGAGTATTTTGATGGTTAGTAATGCATCTATCTTTATAAAGATTCTCTCCTCTGATATATAAGTAGAGGGTATATTTAATCTTTAGGTCAGTGACGCATCTCAATAAACACGTTAATCATTGCATTGTGTACTTATTATTTCCCTTGAATTAAAGGTGCTTGATAATAATATTCTACAAGACACCTATTTGTATTCAGAAAGATAGAGGACATATATCAGTGGTAGACAGATGTTGTTAGAGGCGTCTATCACTGGATGAGATGTTTGATAGACATTAGATTCCCATTCAATATGATGGCAGGGGGAAAATTATGTCTATCTCCAGACATATATCAGCAGAGTGATTGAATTAAATAAATGACTATTCAATCCTCTGATTACATGACCGGAGCTCCTTATAGATGTTGGATCGGTATAGATCTAGCATCGATTTTTGTCTGTAGATAGATAGGGGCATTCAATCGCCAATCATGCACTTATGAAGCACAAGTCTTCCTACACGCATCACCCAGCTATAGAATAGATTGGATGTCCATATAACCGGGTGATAGCTACTAAGGAGTTAATCTGCCTAGGTGAATTGTTTAGCTACAAGCTGAAGACTGATATTAGTGACACTAGGAGATAGAGAGAAGTCCAGCAACGCGTTTCTACTGCATAGTAATAACTAGCAGTGTCATCAGGATGGACATAGAACTGCAGAGCAGTCAGAGAACCATTCAGCATAGATCTATACTCATTTGTCTGACAGCCCCTGTGCTGAATGGTTCTCTGACTGCGTTGCTGGACATTAGATAGATCCGCAAACAAGTGGACTTCAGAGTACGGGTTGGGGAGGGTGGTCATTTTTCTTGCTGCATGCATAAGATCCTCTTTAATGTGGAAAAAATGTATTCTTGCAATTACATCTCGGGGAGTTGATGCTGGTAAGAAATTTGGTTTCGGCAATCTATGGATCCTATCAACTATTCGATCACTTTCAGTCGCATTGGGTAAAAGAGTTGCCATGAGTTTAGAGAGATACTTTTTTAGCTCTGATTGACCAATATGTTCAGGAACACCTCTGAGTTTGATGTTGTTCCTTCTGTTCCTGTCTTCCAAGTCTGCTAAGTGACTTTAGGTGTTTATGTAATATCTATAAAATCCAAAACAAAAGATGCTAAAATTTTTCCAAAACCTCCTTTAATCCACCAGGAGTTAATGTATTTAATCGATGTATCCAATACATCTCCTTTTCTAAGTGTACTGATTGATCTTTCTTCAATGTATTCAATTGGTGTTACTCGCATTTCAGAGAAAACACCCTCATACACCTCATTAAAGTGCTTAGATAAACTGTGACCTCGCAGATTATTTTTAATGTTCAAACGGTGACTGTTTATACGAGTTTAAGATTGCAGGGACATTCTATCAGATAAACTAATTGTGTAATATTTAGAGATGAGCGAGCACCAAAATGCTCGGGTGCTCGTTACTCGAGTCGAACTTTTCGCAAACTTTTCGCGTTTAGAGTAACGAACCCCATTGAAGTCAATGGGCGACCCAAGCATTTTTGTATATCGCCGATGCTTCATTTGTGAAAATCGGGGCAATTCAAGAAAGTGATGGGAACGACACAGAACGGATAGGGCAGGCGAGGGGCAACATGTTGGGCTGCATCTCAAGTTCCCAGGTCCCACTATTAAGCCACAATAGCGGCAAGAGTGCCCCCCCCCCCCCCCAACAACTTTTACTTCTGAAAAGCCCTCATTAGCAATGCATACCTTAGCTAAGCACCACACTACCTCCAACAAAGCACAATCACTGCCTGCATGACACTTCGCTGCCACTTCTCCTGGCTTACATGCTGCCCAACCCCCCCCGCACGACCCTGCGTCCACAGCGCACACCAAAGTGTCCCTGCGCAGCCTTCAGCTGCCCTCATGCCACACCACCCTCATGTCTATTTATAAGTGCATCTGCCATGAGGAGGAACCGCAGGCACACACTGCAGAGGGTTGGCACGGCTAGGCAGTGACCCTCTTTAAAAGGGGCGGGGCGATAGCCCACAATGCTGTACAGAAGCAATGAGAAATATAATCCTGTGCCACCGCCATCAGGAGCTGCACACGTGGGCATAGCAATGGGGAACCCATGTGCCACACACTATTCATTCTGTCAAGGTGTCGCATAGCTCAATCCACACTGCAAGGGGAAAGTCGTCAGCGCTCTGCCCCCTACCCAAGTCAATCAGTGTCTTTGTGCCAGACAGGTCAAACACCGCGATGGGAGCTAAGTTTGCACCAACAGCATAGGTGGGTCCTAGGAAACCCAAGACCAAAAATTGATCTGAGCGGCCAAACATGGCAGACTTGCACCGCGGCCACGACATAGGCCTCGGCCCCCAGCTTCAGCAATCCTAGGCAGGAAGCGGACTTTCACTGCACCCAGGACATAGGCCTCTGCACAAACCCTCAGCAATCGTGGGCCTACAGCGGACTCCAATGCTAGCATAGCTGTGAACGTCTCATTAGCTCTGAATTGCTCCTGTAGTTTGTCCCAATGCAGTGCCCTGGATAGTAGAGCTAACGTCAGATGAAATACAGGTGGGCTTCGGCCCACACTGCATGCCCCAGTCAGACCGGGGTTTTTTATAAGTTGTCACAGGCAGGTACAACTCCCTAATGTGAAGTCCGTGTGGACCCAAAGTATGGGTGGCTCCCTGGAACCCACCGGTGGTACATAAATATATCCCATTGCAGTGCCCTGCACAGCTGAGCTAATGTCAGATTAAATGCAGGTGGGCTTCGGCCCACACTGCATGCCCCAACCTGACCGGGGTTTTTAATACATAGACACAGGCAGGTATAACTCACTAATGTGAAGTCCGTGTGGACTGACAGCATGGGTGGCTCCCTGGAACCCACCGGCGGTACATAAACAAATCCCATTGCAGTGCCCTGCACAGCTGAGCTAATGTCAGATTAAATGCAGGTGGGCTTCGGCCCACAGTGCATGCCCCAGTCAGACTGGGGTTCTTTATAAGTGGACACATGCAGTTACAACTCCGTGTGGACCGACAGCATGGGTGGGTCCCAGGAAGCCACCGGCGGTACATAAATATATCCCATTGCAGTGCCCTGGACAGCAAAGCTAACGTCAGATTACATGCAGGTGGGCTTCGGCCCACACTGCATGCCTCAACCTGACCGGGGTTTTTAATTCATAGACACAGGCAGGTACAAATCCCCTATGTGAAGTCCCTGTAGACACACAGCATGGGTGGCTCCCTGGAACCCATCGGCGGTACATGAATAAATCCCATTGCAGTGCCCTGCTCAGCAGCGTTAACGTCACATGCAATACAGGTGGGCTTCGGCCCACAGTGCATGCCCCAGTCAGACTGGTAATATGTACCTTAACAGTAACCGCGTTGGTGGGAATGTGGTGGCGACTGCGGACCTAGTAGCGCGGTTTTATTTCGTTGGTTTTCAGAATGTGGCCAGGATTAAGTGGGCCGTGGCGGGGGGATGGCGGGGGGGGCTCTCTTGTTGTGTCGTTAAAGGTGAAATTCTTGGACTGCCACCAGACGGACCAATGCAAAGGTATTTGCCAAGAATGTTTTCATTGTTGGAGGAGGAGGGGGATGTTTTTGAGGCACTACGTGTCCTCTCCACGTGTCCGTGGTTATACGCACCTTAACAGTAACCGCGTTGGTGGGAAATGGCCTCGCCGCCATCATGTCTTTGGGAAGCCTCTGTTTCCACACCCCAGTGACATAGCATTAGCAGCGGTATAGGCAGAGCCCAGAATTAGTAATATTTCAGCGGTAGCATTAGGGACAGGCCCTAGTAACATATCACTAGCAGCAGTATAGGGGGAGCACAGTCTTAGTTCCATTTCAGTAATAGTAGCACTCAAGACAGGCCCCAGTAACAATTCCGAAGAAGCAGTATAGTGGGAGCGCAGTCTTAGTTCCATTTCAGTAATAGTAGCACTCAAGACAGGCCCCAGTAACAATTCCGAAGAAGCAGTATAGGGGGAGCGCAGTCTTAGTTCCATTTCAGTAATAGTAGCACTCAAGACAGGCCCCAGTAACAATTCCGAGGCAGCAGTATAGGGGGAGCAGTCTTAGTTCCATTTCAGTATTAGTAGCAGTCAAAACATTCCCGTTGCAGCAGTTTAGGGAGGTAACAGTCTCTTTCACATTTCAGTAGTTGCAGTATAGACAAGGCCCCAGTTACATTTATGTAGCAAAAGTGTAGGCCAACCCCACACACCTTTCTGTACCATGAGTGCAGGCGAAGCCCATAAAAATTACTAGGATTACACTGTAGGTGAGGGCCCCCCAAAAAATTGGTGTTCCAACAGTACTAATGTACCTCAGAAAAATTGCCCATGCCCAACCAAGAGGGCAGGTGAAACCCATTAATCGCTTTGGTTAATGTGGCTTAATTGGTAACTAGGCCTGGAGGCAGCCCAGTTAAAATAAAAATTGGTTCAGGTGCAGGTTTCAATGCTTTAATGAGAATTGAAACGTATAAAAATTGTTTACAAAGATTATATCACTGAGCCTTGTGGGCCTAAGAAAAATTGCCTGTTCGGCGTGATTACGTGAGGTTTCAGGAGGAGGAGCAGGAGGAGGAGCAGGAATATTATACACAGATTGATGAAGCTAAAAGGTCCCCGTTTTTGATGGTGATAGAGAACGATGCTTCCATCCGCGGGTGCAGCCTACGTATTGCTTAGGTATCGCTGCTGTCCGCTGGTGGAGAAGAGAAGTCTGGGGAAATCCAGGCTTTGTTCATCTTGATGAGTGTTAGCCTGTCGGCACTGTCGGTTGACAGGTGGGTACGCTTATCCGTGATGATTCCCCCAGCCGCACTAAACACCCTCTCTGACAAGACGCTAGCCGCAGGACAAGCAAGCACCTCCAGGGCATACAGCGCGAGTTCAGGCCACGTGTCCAGCTTCGACACCCAGTAGTTGTAGGGAGCAGAGGCGTCACGGAGGACGGTCGTGCGATCGGCTACGTACTCCCTCACCATCCTTTTACAGTGCTCCCGCCAACTCAGCCTTGACTGGGGAGTGGTGACACAGTCTTGCTGAGGAGCCATAAAGCTGGCAAAGGCCTGCGCTGTACATGCTGCCTGATCTCCGCGCCTCCCCTGTTACCTGGCCCTCGGAAGTGAGCCTTCTGCCACTAGCGCTGTCGTATGGGAATTTTACCATCAGTTTGTCCGCCAGGGTCCTGTGGTATAGCATCACTCTCGAACCCCTTTCCTCTTCGGGTATGAGAGTGGAAAGGTTCTCCTTATACCGTGGGTCGAGCAGTGTGTAGTGGCCAGAATGCGTGTAACGCGAGGGTCACGAGAGAGGCATCTTAACATGAAGTCAGCCATGTGTGCCAGGGTACCTGTATGCAACACATGGCTGTCCTCACTAGGAAGATCACTTTCAGGATTCTCCTCCTCCTCCTCCTCAGGCCATACACGCTGAAAGGATGACAGGCAAGCAGCATGGGTACCCTCAGCAGTGGGCCAAGCTGTCTCTTCCCCCTCCTCCTCATGCTCCTCCCCCTCCTCCTCAACGCGCTGAGATATAGACATGAAGGTGCTCTGACTATCCAGCGACATACTGTCTTCCCCTGCCTCCGTTTCCGAGCGCAAGGCGTCTGCCTTTATGCTTTGCAGGGAACTACTCGAGGCATAGCAGAGGAATGGTGACGTTAATGATTGCAGCATCGCCGCTCACCATCTGGGTAGACTCCTCAAAGTTTCCAAGGACCTGGCAGATGTCTGCCAACCAGGCCCACTCTTCTGTAAAGAATTGAGCAGGCTGACTCCCACTACGCCGCCCATGTTGGAGTTGGTATTCCACTATAGCTCTACGCTGCTCATAGAGCCTGGCCAACATGTGGAGCGTAGAGTTCCACCGTGTGGGCACGTCGCACAGCAGTCGGTGCACTGGCAGATTAAACCGATGTTGCAGGGTGCGCAGGGTGGCAGCGTCCGTCTTGGACTTGCGGAAATGTGTGCTGAGCCAGCGCACCTTTCCGAGCAGGTCTGACAAGTGTGGGTAGCTTTTCAGAAAGCGCTGAACCACCAAATTAAAGACGTGGGCCAGGCATGGCACGTGCGTGAGGCTGCCGAGCTGCAGAGCCGCGACTAGGTTACGGCCATTGTCACACACGACCATGCCCGGTTGGAGGCTCAGCGGCGCAAGCCAGCGGTCGGTCTGCTCTGTCAGACCCTGCAGCAGTTCGTGGGCCATGTGCCTCTTCTCTCCTAAGCTGAGTAGTTTCAGCATGGCCTGCTGACGCTTGCCCACCGCTGTGCTGCCACGCCGCGCGACACCAACTGCTGGCGACATGCTGCTGCTGACACATCTTGATTGCGAGACAGAGGTTGCGTAGGAGGAGGAGGAGGGTGGTTTAGTGGAGGAAGCATACACCGCCGCAGATACCAGAACCCGAGCTGGGGCCCGCAATTCTGGGGGTGGGTAGGACGTGAACGGTCCCAGGCTCT